>NW_025129778.1:0-1127 GCF_004010195.1 Chiloscyllium plagiosum | reverse complement strand
TATAGGACAGATGTTAGGGGTAGATTCTTTACCCCGCGAGTCGTGAGTTCATGGAATGCCCTGCCAGTAGCAGTGATGGACTCTCCCTAATTATGGGCATTTAAGTGGGCATTGGATAGGCATATGGAGGATAATGGGCTAGTGTAGGTTAGGTGGGCTTGGATCGGCGCAACATCGAGGGCCGAAGGGCCTGTACTGTGCTATATTCTTCTATGTTCTATGTTCTATGTTTATCAGTCAATCGCCTGTGACACAGAAATCCCAAAGAAGAAGAAAATCTACAATCAAGATACAAAGGGAAGTTTCGACAGCTGGCTGGTTTTGAAATCGGAATTTGTGGTCCATGATACTCCGGGGTTTTATCAGTGTAGGATTTTATAAGGGAAAGTAAAATATGGGTTAGAGGAAGGAGCTGTAAATAATTGTTAGTTTATTATTCTCTGTTAGCATTTTAAAAGCAAATGTGTTTTTTTCCATTTAAATAGTGACTTTGAAATAGTTCTTGGTCTCTCGAATTCTCACAGGTTAATGCACGGGGTAAATCTTTCTCTGTTACAGGTTTAAATTAGCCGAGTTTTACCCCATGCAGCAACACTTTCCCAAAGTTCATCTAAAAATATGATTTCCTCATTCATCAATTCTTAAGGAATTCTCTCTTGTCAATTCAATGCTTCTGCAATGAAGCAGACAGTCGCGATGGTCACACACTGAGGTGAGTGCTCGGTTGTCAAACCTTATCCCACAGGGGGTTACAGGGACACATTTCAATGTTTCGCTCAGCTCAGGACTCAGTGCGAAAATACACCATCTCACTGACTGTATCTATTACTTCAATTTGTAAATAATAAAATGTTCATTAAAAAGGGCAAAATAATAGCGTCAACTATATTCTTATTTGTCGTTGTGTCGAAGAAGAGAAAGACGGACTCAGCCCCACGTCTCGATACTGAGAGAAGGGGAGGGGACTCGGCCTGAGCTGAGGGGTTGGGTTTACCTCACTCTGTCCTTGCTCTTACTACTGGTGCTTCACACCCTCCCCAAATCTACTCCACTCACTCTCCTTCTCGCTCTCTCTCTCTACCTCCCAAACAAAATCATCCTCACTTACCTCATGCTTGATTAGTGTT
>NW_025129777.1:0-1127 GCF_004010195.1 Chiloscyllium plagiosum | reverse complement strand
GTAACAAACCAGAGATAACAACTCTTTTTGTTCGAGCTCTCAGCTTCCACCCTAGCTCCTGAAATCCTGCCTTACATCCCAATCCCTCTTTCTACCCATGTCGTTGGTACCTACATGGGCAACGACTTGGGATTAGTCACCCTCTCCCTTCAGGACCCCAAAGACACAATCCAAGACATCATGGACCCTGGCACGTGGGAGGCAACACACAAACCGTGAGTCTCGTTCATTACCAACAAACCTTCTATCTGACCCTCTCACTATTGAGTCCCCAATGACTATGACTCTCCTCCTTTCCCTGCTTCCCTTCTGTACAACAGGGACAGACTCTGTGCCAGAGACTGCACCCCACTGCATACCCCTGGTACGTCGTCCTCCCGAACAGTATCCAAAGCAGTATACATGTTTTTCAGGGGAACTACCACAGGGGATGCTCCACTGACTGTTTCCTCTCCCTTCGAACAGTCACCCAGCGTTCTTCATGCCGAGGAGTAACTACTTCCCTGGAACTCTTATCCATCACAGACTCTGCCTCACGAATGATCTGAAGTTCATCCAGCTCCCGCTCCAGTTCCCTAACACAGTCTTGTAGGAGAGAGAGTTGGGTGCATTTCCTGCCGATGTACTTGGATGGGACACTAATGGCGTCCCTCACCTCAAACATCCTGCAGGAGGAACATTGCTCTCCCTGCACTGCCATCCCTGTTAGATCCCTTATCACAAAGTAAAAAGAAATAGAAGCTTATCTGGTGTGTCCCTGGTGTTTAAGGTTCGAGGAGGTTGTTGGGAGGCCCTACAAGGATAGGGTCTCGGGTTGAGAATACACTGACTTATATAGCAGGACAGAAATAAAAATAAGAAGCCCCTCCTTTCCCAGAAATCTCTGCCCTCTGAGGTCAAATTTAAAATCACAAATCAGTGACTGAGGTGCTGTCACTGCCGAAGCTCGAGATAGGCTTTTAAAGTTTTAAATCAGTGACTGCCCTTTCCTGGCAGGACCTGGGACCAAGCTCCCACTCTTCCTGCTGCCAAAAACAGAAATTGAGGGTTTTTCAAACTCCTGACATGTACGCCTTGTAATCCAGAACTGTACCTCAGTGTTCTGAAGTCTTGCCCATGCAAATGCT
>NW_025129776.1:0-1127 GCF_004010195.1 Chiloscyllium plagiosum | reverse complement strand
TGGCACTCCCTCAGCACTGACCCTCTGACAGTGTGGCACTGCCTCACCACTGACCCTCTGACAGTACAGCACTCCCTCAGCTCTGACCCTCTGACGGTACGGAACTCCCACACCGCTGACCCTCTGATGGTGCATCACTCCCTCAACACTTGATCCTCGGACTGTGTGGCACTCCCTTAGTACTGACCCTCTGACAGTGCAGCACCCCCTCAGCACTGATCCTCTGATAGTGCGGCACTCCCTCAGCACTGACCCTCTGACAGTGCGGCACTCCCTCACCACTGACCTTCTGACAGTACAGCATTCCCTCAGCACTGACCCTCGGACTGTGTGGCACCCGCTCTGCACTGACCCTTGCACATTGCGGCTCTCCCTCAGCACTGACCCTCTGACAGTGCCGCACTCCCTCAGCACTGACCCTCTGACAGTGTGGCACACCCTCAGCACCGACCCTTTGTCAGTGTGGCACTGCCTCAGCACTGACCCTCTGACAGTGTGGCACCCGCTCTGCACTGACCCTTGCACATTGCAGCTCTCCCTCAGCACTGATCCTCTGACAGTGCCGCACTCCCTCAGCACTGACTCTCTGACAGTGTGGCACACCCTCAACACCGAGCCTTGGTCAGTGTGGCACTGCCTCAGCACTGACCCTCTGACAGTGTGGCTCTCCCTCAGCACTGACCATCTGACAGTACGGCACTCCCTCAGCACTGACCCTCTGACAGTGTGACACTCCCTCAGCACTGGCTCTCTGACAGTGTGACACTCCCTCAGCACTGACCCTCTGACCGTACGGCACTCCCACAGCACTGACACTCTGACAGTGTGGCACTCCCTCAGCACTGACCCTCTGACAGTGCCGCACTCCCTCAGCACTTGACCCTTTGTCAGTGTGGCACTGCCTCAGCACTGACCCTCTGACAGTGCAGCACTCCTTCAGCACTGACCCTCCGACAGTACGGCACTCCCTCAGCTCTGACCCTCTGACGGTATGACACTCCCACACCGCTGATCCTCTGACAGTGCAGCACTCCCTCAGCACTGACCCTCTGACAGTCCGGCGCTCCCTCAGCACTGACCCTCTGACAGTGTGACACTCCCTCACCACTGACCCTCTGACAGTGCAG
>NW_025129775.1:0-1127 GCF_004010195.1 Chiloscyllium plagiosum | reverse complement strand
AGAAGCTCGGGCTGCTCTTTTTGGAGAACTGAAAATAAATAAGACATTTTACAAGTGTTCAAAATCATGAGGGATTTGGATAGAGTAGAGTAAAAGGGTAGGAGAATGCATCTGGATTGGTAACTCTGTGGAGGGTTGGTGTGGGCTTATTGGGCCAAGTGCCCTGTTTCCATACTGTGCGGATTCTATTTAAAAAAGGCGTGAGAAGAAAAGGACACTGATTTAAGATGATCAGCAAAAAAAATCAATGGTGACAAGGAATACTTAAAAAAAACTGCATTGTTCGGAAACTGGAATGTTCTGCCTAATGGTATAGTGGAGGAGGCAGCTTCAACTGAGGTCTTCAAAAGGAATCTACAATTTTCATAAGGAGAGGTTTTGCAGTATCACATAGTAAAAGGACTTGGGAGTGGACATAGGCAAGTTCCTCTTTGAGAGCTGATCAAATTATTGCGTCCAATCTGTTACCATTGATCATTGTATAACATTGCACAAACTACCAGCTCACCAGTTATTTCCTAATGCAGGAGAACCTGCATTCCCATTTCCCTCACTGTTTGCACTGACAATGTTTTCAGAACTGCAATTCATCAAAGAGCACAAATTCAGTCATTTAACATCAGTAACCTTATCCAGAATTAAGTCCAAAGCAATTTAACAACAAAAAATAATCGCAGACTTGAGATTCAATATTCCAAGCCTGATCGACTAGTTTTCTTAAGTTAGTCAATGACTGTGCAATTTTATTAATCGCATTATTTTGCCATAGTGATAATAAAAGAACAGAGATATCCATGCAAAGTTAGAATCAGGTGTAACAGGCCTTTAGCTGATTGTTGTTCTCTTCAGAAATAGAGATTATAGACAGGAAAGGTCCTTTCAGTGTAAGTCTAATGAGTTGCTGTCGTCCATTCCGTGGAGTGTAAGTGCTCGGTAACCCAACATCGTAGCTCAGTGATGGTGAAGGGAGTGGAAATTAGGTACGTTAGTTCTTTTGCCAGGCAATCAAACTGCTCTCTCTTTGATCACGTTGAGCTTCTTAACTATTGTTGCAATTAAATCAATCACCATTCCATTTCTGGGCTATGCAAGATCTTCATACTACAAAACAAGCAAAATTCAACCGA
>NW_025129774.1:0-1127 GCF_004010195.1 Chiloscyllium plagiosum | reverse complement strand
CTCACCGCTGCATCCTCCGACTTCATGACTTCGTCTCCTCCCTCCGGCCCCAAGGTCTTCACGGTCAGACTCGCTGCTCCTTACCCCCCCCGCCCTCCTCCTCTTCCAGACATGTCCCCTGACCCGTGAATGGTGTGTACAGATATAAATAAAACTGGACGTGATGGTGGCCATCAGTGTTTCTTTGCGAAAAACCTCCAAGGTTACAAATCTATGTAAACAGTCACGCTGCTGTGACAGCCTCGAGTGGCATAGAACACTCCCATTTTTGTTTTTGCAAACAAGATGGACGGCCTCTGACGATCGAGCTCCCCCTCGCAACGTGGCATTGTTGCTGGAGTGTCCCCGCGGGCAGGGGGACGGTGTTCCGTGTTACGTGCCCTCCCTTTGGGCGTGCTGCCTCTTGTGCCTCAGGGCCTGCGTGGGGGTGAAGAGGAAGTCCTGCTGGCAGACCTGGCAGCGGTAGGAGACCTGGAGGGCGGACGGCGCCGGGGGGGCCCCTTCGAGACCGAGGTCGGGCGAGCCTGTGAGGATTAAACGCCGGTCGGATTAGCGGCCTCGCGCAGTGAGAGTGAGTGACTGTGTTAGAAAGCAACGCTGGGGTGTGCAGGCCGTCAGCGCGAAGGTCTTACCGGGTTCCTTGGCTCCGCAGCTTGCCTCGTGGCCCATGCGCTCCAGGGGTGTCAGGGGCGCGTACAGGTCACATGTCGGGCAGGACCAGAAGGTCCGCAGGCAGTCGCTGTAAAGGTCCTGACTGTCCTGCAGAGGAAGGTAGAGAGAGAGGATGGGCTGGAGAGCTCACAGACACAGCACTGACCAGGAACTCACCTGGGAATTATCACAAAGCAAGATCCTGCTAAACTGGGGGGAGGAGGGGGAGTCTTATTGGTGCTGATATTGTCTATAGTGCTGACCCTCCCACAGGGCCCACTCCCTCAGTACTGACCCTCCCACAGGACCCACTCCCTCAGTACTGACCCTCCCACAGGACCCGCTCCCTCAGCACTGACCCTCCCACAGCACCCACTCCCTCAGCACTGACCCTCCCACAGGACCCGCTCCCTCAGCACTGACCCTCCCACAGCGCCCACTCCCTCAGCGCTGACACTCCCTCAGCACTGACCCTC
>NW_025129773.1:0-1127 GCF_004010195.1 Chiloscyllium plagiosum | reverse complement strand
TACAGTAGTAGGAAAGGTTTGAAGGGATATGATACAGGAACAGGCAGGTGGGATGAGTTCCATTTTAGAGTATGGTTAGCGTTAACCGAACAGTGCGGTATGACTCTGACTGTGATTATAATATTGTGTCATCAATTAAGAAAGGCTGCAAGAGAAAGCCAGGGAACTACAGACTGATGAGCGAGACATCATGGTGGGTCAGTTGGAGGTCATTTTGAGAGGTAAGCCGAACATGCATTTGGAAAGATAAGGCCTGTTTACGGACAGCCAGCATGGCGTTGTGCATGGGAAAACATGTCCCACAAATTTGACTGGAGTTTGCTCAAGATGTGACCAAAAAGATAGACAAAGGCAGAGCAACAGACGTTGTTTCTGTCTTCCGCAAACCCTTGTTCAGGATGTAGCATGATACATTGGTTAGTAGGGGTAGATCACAAGGGATCAGGGAGAGCTACTAACTGGATACAAAATGGGATGACAGTGGGAGACAGAGGGTGGTGGGAGAGGGTTGTTGTTCAGCCTGGAGGCCTCTGACCAGCAGTGTGCTGTAAGAATTGGTGCTGGGACCACTGTTGTGCACCATTTTCATAAGCAATTTGAGTGAAATTATAGGAGTCCCTGTTAATATGTTTATAGATACCAAGATTAGTGGAAGAGTGGGCAGGGAATATAGTTATCGAAGGGGATGTTAATCAACTGGGCCAAGGAATGAAAGATGGAGTTTAATTCAGGTGTTGGATTTAGTTAAGATAAACCAGGGAAGACTAACACGGGTAATGGTTGGGCCCTGGACAGTGTTGTAGAAAAGAGAGAGACCAAGGGGTGCAGTTACATTGTTCCTTGGACTGGCATCACAGGGCGACAGGGTGTTGAAAGCAGCAATTGGCACACTTGTCTTCATTGGTCAGAGCATTGAGTACATGAGTTGGAGATATTGGTAACACTGTCGTCAATATTTCTCCTGGGCAGAAGAGGCCACGGGGTGACCTTATAAAGGTTTATGAAATCATGTAGGGTTTAAATAAGGTGATTTGCCAAGGGTAGGTGAGTCCAAAGCTAGAGGCATAAACGTGAGGTGAGAGAGCAATGATTTAAAGAGGGAGCTGACGGACAACATTATCCGCAGA
>NW_025129772.1:0-1127 GCF_004010195.1 Chiloscyllium plagiosum | reverse complement strand
CTATTGCAGGCAGTGTGTTCCACAGCCCTACCATGCTGAGTAAAGAATCTACATCTGACATCTGTCCTCCATCTCCCCTCAATTTACAGCTACGTCCCCTCGTGCTATCCTTCTGCACTCCACCGACTTTAATGTCATCCACAAATTTACTAATGCATCCTTCTATGCCCTCATCTAGGAGATTTATAAAAATGAGAAGCAGCAGTGGTTCCAAAACTGATCCTTGCAGTACACCTCTGGTAACTGAACTCCAGGATGAACATTTCCCATCAACCACCAAGTCTGTCATCTGACAGCTAGCCAATTTCTGATCCAAACCGCTAAATCACCCGCAGTCACATGCCTCTGTCTTTTGTGCAATAGCCCACCTTGGGGAACCTTAGCAAACACTTTACTGAAATTCATATACACCACATCAACCCTTATCCACCTGTTTGGTCACCTTCTCAAAGAACTCAGTAACGTTTGTGAAGCATGACCTACCCTTCAGAAAACAGTGTTGATTATCCCTAATCAAGTTATTCCTTTCTAGATTATTATAAATCCTATCTCTTGTAACCCTTTCCAAAACTTTGCCCACAACTTGGCTTCCCCAGATTTCTAGAGATTTAACTTATTTTTTTACAGTCTGAGAATTGTTTCTCAGAACTTTCAACAAATCAATCACTGGAAAATAACTAAAGAGAGCAACCAAGAACAGCCAGTCCAGAAGAAGTCCAAACCAAACCAAACCTGCCTCCTGCCCAAAACCCAGTCAGAGCCAATTCATTTTGTTTTCCGCCTCTTTTCAACATTCGCTGTTAGCCGTCCTTCCTAGATTGTTCAACTTAACATCCAAATTGTCTCTGAGCACAGCAGCACCCTGGTGCTGAAATATCTGGAGTGTTCTTAGACCAGTAATTAATCTGCATCGTCTTCCCAGGCCAGCAGACATCTATCTTTGTTCTCTCCTTTTTTTGTTTTAAAACAAGTTGCTTTTCAAAGTGCAATTCTCAACTTCAGCTCACAGTTCCAAACCAAAACTGAGAAAAATATAGTGATGGTCTCAACAAGTTGCTGATTTTTGTTGGCATAGGTTTTGCCAATCACGCAGCGTCAGGCAGTGTCACGCAGAATTGGAATGTTAT
>NW_025129771.1:0-1127 GCF_004010195.1 Chiloscyllium plagiosum | reverse complement strand
AGAGGAAAGCAAGGCTGGAGATGCTACAGAGATCGGAAAGTAAGGCTGGTAATGTTACAGAGATGCGAAAAAAAAGTCTGGAGATGTTACAGAGATAGGAAAGCACATCAGGAGAGGTTATAAGGACAGGAATGCAAGGCTGGAGATGTTACAGAGAGAGGAAAGCAAGGCTGGAGATGTTACGGAGAGATATGATAGCAAGGCTGGAGATGTTACAGAGAGGGGAAAGCGAGTCTGGGTTTGTTGCACAGTTAGGAAAGCAAGGCTGCAAATGTAACAGAAAGAGGAAATCAAGGCCAAAGATGCTAGAGAGATAGGAAAGCAAGCTTGGAGTTGTTACAGAGATTGCAAAGCTGGGTTGGAGATGTTACAGAGATTAGAAAACAAGGCTGGAGATGTTACAGAGAGGGGAAAGCAAGTTTGGATATGTTGCAGAGTTAGGAAAGCAAGGCTGCAAATGTAACAGAAAGAGGAGAGGGAAGCAAGGATGGAGATGTTCAGGAGAGAGAGAAATGCATTGCTGGAGATGGTACAGACAGGAGAATGCAAGCCTGGAGATGTCACAGAGATAGGACAGACACGGCGGAGCGGTTATAGGAAAACAAGTCTGGAGATGTCACAGAGAGAGGAAAGTAAGGCTGGAGATGTTACAGAGATAGGAAAACAAATCTGGAGATTTTACAGAAATAGGAAAGAAAGGCCGAACATGTTACAGAGATAGGAAAACAAGTCTGGAGATGTTACAGAGATAGGGAATCAGGTCTGGAGGTGTTACAGAGATAGGAAAACATGTCTGGAGATGTCACAGAGAAAGGAAAGCAAGGCTGGAGATGTTACAGAGTTAGGAAAGCAAGTATGGAGATGTTACAGAGATAGGTAAACAAGGCTGGAGATGTCACAGAGAAAGGAAAGCAAGGCTGGAGATGTTACAGAGTTAGGAAAGCAAGTATGGAGATGTTACGGATATAGGAGAGCAAGGCTGAAAATGTTCCTGAGAGGAAAGAAAGGCTGGAGATGTTACAGTGACAGGAGATTAAGGCTGGAGATGTTAAGGAGAGAGAGTAAAGCAAGGCTGGAGATTTACAGAGAGGGGGATACAAGTCTGGAGATGTCACAGAGGTAGGAAA
>NW_025129770.1:0-1127 GCF_004010195.1 Chiloscyllium plagiosum | reverse complement strand
ATTAATCCAGGGGTTATGACCTGGAACACAGTGTCGGATAGTGTGGGGGAGGCTAAATTAATCCAGGGGTTAGTGTCTGGAATACAGTGCCTGAGAGTCAGGGATAGGCCAGATTAATCCAGGGGTTATGACCTGGAACACAGTGCCTTTAATCGAGTGGTTCGGTTCTGGAACACAGTGTCTGAGAGTGTACGATAGGCCGGATCAATCCAGGGTTTATTGTCGGGAATACAGTGTCTGAGAGAATGGTGGTGGTCGGTTTAATACAGGGGTTAGTGTCTGGAACACAGTGTATGTGAGTGTGGGATAGGACGGATTAATCCAGGGGTTAGTGTCTGGAACACAGTGCCTTAGTGCTTGTGATAGGCCGGATTAATCCAGGGGTTAGGGTCTGGAACACAGTGCCTGAAAGAGTGGGATAGGCCGGATTAATCCAGGGGTTTCGGTCTGGGACACAGTGTCTGAAAGTGTGGGATACGGCGGATTAATCCCGAGGTTAGGGTCTGGAACACAGTGCTTGAGAGTGTGGAATATGCCTGATTAATCCAGGGGTTAAGGTCTGGAACAGCGTGCCTGAGAGTGTGGTATAGGTGGGAATAATCCAGGGGTTAGGGTATGGAATTCAGTGCCTTTGAGTGTGGGATAGGCCGAATTAATCCAGGGGTTAGGGTCTGGAACACAGTTCCTTAGTGCTTGGGATAGGACGGATTAATCCAGGTGTTATGGTCTGGAACACAGTGCATGAGAGAGTGGGATAGGCCGGATTAATCCAGGGGTTAATGTCTGGAACACAATGCCTGAGAGCGTGGGATAGGCCGGATTAATCCAGGGGTTAGGGTCTGGAACACAGTGCCTGAGAGTGTGGGATACGGCGGATTAATCCAGAGGTTTCGGGTCTGGAACACAGTGCCTGAGAGTGTGGGATAGGCCGGATTAATCCAGGTGTTAAGGTCTGGAACACAGTGCCTGAGAGTGTAGGGCAGGCCATGTCAATCCAGGTGTTAGGGACTGGAACACAGTGTCTGAGAGTGTGGGGGAGGCTGGATTAATCCAGGGGTTAGGGTCTGGAATTCAGAGCCTTTGAGTGTGGGATAGGCCGGATTAATCCAGGTGTTAGGGTCTGGAAC
>NW_025129769.1:0-1127 GCF_004010195.1 Chiloscyllium plagiosum | reverse complement strand
CGTCAGAGAATGTATCAGTTCATGATGACTAACTAATATTAAATTGCCCCATACCATCTAGGGATATGCAAACCAAGTGAATTAGTCATGATAAATGTGGGGTTACATGGATAAGATGGAGGTGTGGACCTGGATGGTTGCTCTTTGGAGGATCAATGCAGATAATGATGGGCCAAATGACCTCTTTCTGCAGTGTAGGGATTCTATTCTATTCTATCATTCTGTGACCTCACCTTATATGTTCTTTGGAGAAGTAAATTTCAAGAAAATACTTTTCACCATCTCTAACATTTTAACTTTAAAGTTTTGTCTTAGGCTTCTAGTGTGTCCAATAAGGTTGAAATATCCTTTCAGCATTCACCCTGTCAAGTCTACTCAGAATCTTAAATGTTTCAATAGATGTGATCTATATGGACTTCAGTAAGGAGTTCAACAAGAGAGACTGATTAGCAAGGTTAGATCTCATGGAATGCAGGGAGAAGTAGCCATTTGGATCAAGGGTAGAAGACAGAGGGTGGTGGTGGAGGGTTGTTTTTCAGACTGGAGGCCTGTGACCAGTAGAGTGCCACAAGGATCAGTGCTGGGTCCTCTACTTTTTGTCATTTACATAAATGATTTGGATGCGAGCATAAGAGGTACAGTTAGTAAGTTTGCAGATGACACCAAAATTGGAGGTATAGTGGACAGCGAAGAGGGTTACCTCAGATTACAAAGGATTTGGACCAGATGGGCCAGTGAGCTGAGAAATGGCAGATGGAGTTTAATTCGGACAAATGCGAGGTGCTGCGTTTTGGGAAAGCAAATCTTAGCAGGACTTATAAACTTAATGGTAAGGTCCTAGGGAGTGTTGCTGAACAAAGAGACCTTGGAGTGCAGGTTCATAGCTCCTTGAAAGTGGAGTCACAGGTAGATAGGATAGTGAAGAAGGTGTTTGGTATGCTTTCCTTTATTGGTCAGAGTATTACGTACAGGAGTTGGGAGCTATTTTCCATGGAGCATCAGAGGCTGAGGGGTGACCTTATAGAGATTTGCAAAATTATGAGGGGCATGCATAGGACAAATAGGCAAAGTCTTTTCCCTGGGGTCAGGGAGTCCAGAACTAAAGGGCATAGTTTAGGGTGAGAGGG
>NW_025129768.1:0-1127 GCF_004010195.1 Chiloscyllium plagiosum | reverse complement strand
AGTGTCACACACAGACACACACAATGTGTTAAAATGATCACAGTCTCACACACAATGTGTTAAACATGATCACAGTATCACACACAGACACAATGTGTTAAACATGATCACAGTGTCACACACAGACACACACAATGTGTTAAACATGATCACAGTGTCACACACAGACACTCACAATGTGTTAAACATGATCACAGTGTCACACACAGACACTCACAATGTGTTACACATGATCACAGTCTCACACACAGACACTCACAATGTGTTAAACATGATCACAGTGTCACACACAGACACTCACAATGTGTTAAACATGATCACAGTGTCACACACAGACACTCACAATGTGTTACACATGATCACAGTCTCACACACAGACACTCACAATGTGTTAAAATGATCACAGTGTCACATACAATGTGTTAAACATGATCACAGTGTCACACACAGACACAATGTGTTAAACATGATCACAGTGTCACACACAGACACTCATAATGTGTTAAACATGATCACAGTTTCACACACGGACACTCGCATTGTGTTAAACAAGATCACAGTGTCACACACAGACACACACAATGTATTAAACATGATCACAGTGTCACAAACAGACACTCACACAATGTGTTAAACATGATCACAGTGTCCCACACAGACACTCACAATGTGTTAAACATGATCACAGTGTCACACACAGACACACACAATGTATTAAACATGATCACAGTGTCACACAGAGACTCACACAATGTGTTAAACATGATCACAGTGTCACACACAGACACTCACAATGTGTTAAACATGATCACAGTGTCCCACACAGATACTCACAATGTGTTAAACATGATCACAGTGTCACACACAGACACTCGCAATGTGTTACACGTGAGCACAGTGTCACACACAGACACACACAATGTGTTAAACATGATCACAGTGTCACACACAGACACTCACAATGTGTTAAACATGATCACAGTGTCACACACAGACACTCACAATGTGTTAAACATGATCACAGTGTCACACACAGACACTCACAATGTGTTACACATGATCACAGTGTCGCACACAGACACTCACAATGTGTTAAACATGATCATAGTGTCACACACAGACACACA
>NW_025129767.1:0-1127 GCF_004010195.1 Chiloscyllium plagiosum | reverse complement strand
CTCTCCCCTGTTGCTCTCTCTTTTGCCATTTTTATTTTACTCTCTGTTCTCCTGCTCTCTTCCACACCCCCATCCCCCCACCACCTTCTGCATTTTATCGAAAGTCAAATGCTCCATTTTGGCTGCCCTTTCCTTACCTCTCGACGTTAACTCAAGATGTTTCATTTGCAACTGAATTCTTGCCATCTCTGCAGGTTCTGATGGTTTCTCCAGTAAGTTTAATTGACGAGCTACTGCTGTAATTATCTCTCTGTTCCTCACAGAAGCAGTCACTTACAATTACAGCTTCTCAGCTAATTCTTGCAACTTGGTCTTATTCACTTTTCGTAAAATTTCCAAAGTCACTGCATGCACACCCAGGAAACGTTTGGCGACTGAAATAGCCATTACTATTCGAAGCTTTGTCAACCCAATCAAACTAATACCCGAATTAAAGATACTAGCACCTCCCACTCGCTGTTGAAAATCCAGCGCTGAGCCCCCAGTCTGTTATGGACGAGGCCAGACCACTCAAAACATTCTTAAGCAAGCAGCACTGAGCATAACTTCGCAGTTTGTTTTGGTCATTATCCAATGAACATTACCCGGAGTACTTTAGCTAGGATGTTTTTAAATCAGACAAAAACGTTATTCACAAAGTTACACAATGAAACACAATGAACAGAATAAAGAACCCCAACAGAATTCAACCTATCCAGCTAGACTTAATTATGCTATTCCAAATACACACGATAGTCCCAATAATCAAACTTCCTTGAAAAAACGTTATAATGGAATGCATGCTTCCAGGTTGAAGCTGAAGGGCAGAAAAGAGAGAGAGTTTCCACACAGCTCCCAGTTGAACTTCCCAGTTCAAGACTCAACTGAAAACTGCTCAGATCAGCTCAACTCAGCTAGCTCAGCTAAAAGAGCTGACCACACCCCGTTCATTATACAGGTTACTTCGAAAGCATTCCAACTTTGCCATCTAGTTTCATCTGTTTACATAGAAATAAAAGGCCTCTGAAAATCTCTTTCGTGTCTGTACCAAACCAGACTGATCGCAGCCTGACCCCGTTTTATTGACCCTCTGAAAAACATCAATGACAGAGTTTACTTGAGCCACTGAACAGCTTTTAGCAAAAAAG
>NW_025129766.1:0-1127 GCF_004010195.1 Chiloscyllium plagiosum | reverse complement strand
AGTTTCAAAGCCAGACAGCGGCTGCCGTCTCCGGTTTTAGATCTCCCTGGGTCGGCTTTAGACTTCTGCTGCAAGGGTAAAAAAAGTACCTTTGATCGAGAGTGTTTTGGATGGCAGTCTCTCTCTCTCTCTCCCCAGCTAACTGTCAAAATGCTGACCTTTGATACCCCAAATATCAGATCATCTCACTGGTTCTAAGTTGTCAAAACGGTAATATTCACATTCCATTGGGTTTTAGTTTACTGGGGCATAATTTAAATGGATTGGTTGAATTCAAATGGTGGTCAAACTACTGAGGTATCTAGTTTACAACCAAATGTTACATATTTTCAAGTCATAGTCGTCACACGACAGTTGCTCTCACTGCCAAAACATCCTTCACTCTCCCATAAAGGTACAGTATACATCTTCAACTTCGTAACAGCATCTTCAACATTTGGAGAGTTCCGCGTTCGGAGCTGTGTCATGGCCATTCGCCTGCCCTGTGTGAGAGGAAGGATTCACAACTTCATCCAACTTCTGACCCATCAGCAGATTCACACCTGGGAGTGACCTGTTCAACCAGTGCAAGTGGATGTAGTCAGCTCCCACACCAACAAGTCTACAAGTGACTGCAGAGGTTGGAATATTCCATTACTCCTGTTGCTCTGACATCCAGCACTGAATCAAATTTGTCCTGACAGTTAGGGCTTGCTTCTGCTGAAGTTACTTCCTTATCACTAGAGTAGAGTTAAAGATTCTTGTCATCGTAGCTGACAGCTTTCTTCAGGGTATAGCGACCCTTTAAAACCAGCTCTCTGTGATCAGTCTGTCAAATTCAGAAAAATTTCACAGGCAATTATTGTGCAACTAATATTGAATATCTGCTTCAAATGGAACTTGCTCCCTGGGAAAAGAACTGAAATTTGATATCTGAAAAGTTCCCCGGCATTAAAATCTCCAAAAAGAAAGTTGATGAATCCTTGCTGACAATTCTTACTGACTTGAACATTACATACATGGCCCTACTTTCCTACCAGGAAGAATAGGAATCAAAGTTTATGTCAGACCCGATGAGAATCGTGTCAGTGACTGTGGGACTGGTTTATATCAGTCAGTGGGAGATTGGTGTCAGTGACTGCGGGTCT
>NW_025129765.1:0-1127 GCF_004010195.1 Chiloscyllium plagiosum | reverse complement strand
TGCTGCCAAATGTGACTCCACTCAACACGAATACCTGTGCTTTTACTTATCCCGGACCTAAATTCTGAAATTCAATACTGACACCTCTTCCTTATCCATCAAGTCACAATTCTAAATCCATTCTATTCAGTTTGTTCAGATGTATCATGAGACACCTCTGTGGGATTTACACCTAGACCTTTGTGCCCGGAGGTAGGGACCACTCGGCAATACCCATAAAGCTGTAACATTATTCTCCTGTGTGTTTGTTCATCAGCCTCTTCTGACATGCTGTGACATGCCTCTGCACCTGGCAGGACTTGAATTCAGAATTTCTGGTCCAGAACGTGGAAGACTACCACACACGTTCAGGAATTAGACTCAAATCCAGAGCTCAGGCTCAGAGAGAGGGACATTACCCACTACACTTGCATACCCAGATTCTGAGTCATATTTTAAGTGCCCGCTTTCCAAGCTCAGTTTGGATTTTTTATAATCAGGTTACCATTACTGAACTACAAAAAACACT
This sequence comes from Chiloscyllium plagiosum, assembly GCF_004010195.1. Lineage (NCBI taxonomy): Eukaryota > Metazoa > Chordata > Chondrichthyes > Orectolobiformes > Hemiscylliidae > Chiloscyllium > Chiloscyllium plagiosum. Next base: position 619 of record NW_025129765.1, on the reverse strand, counting down.
TTGGATTGTTAAACAAATGCAAGATATTTGTCTCAACTGTTGAGTGCACGTGCTGTGCTATCGAAATTAAGTATGAACATCTTTAATCGCTATAATCTGTAGTCTGCAATATTAGGGAAAGAAATCCTGCAGACACACTCTGCCTCAATGAATGGTCTCAAATGGATATTTATAACTGAACACCAGAGGAAAAAATAGAGCATAATTCCTGGTCGCAAAACACCGATCAGTATTACCCAACTCTAACATGCGACTGCCCGCTTCCTAAAACCATGAAATGATACCAGGCCGCTAATTACTGTCCAGCCTCTCCTCCCCACTGACTGTGTCTGAAATCTGTCCTTACCCCCCTAACCACACAAGGCAAACCAAGCTCAGGGTCTTTGTGAAAATCAAGGCCAGAGTGTGCAGGCCTCTTAGAGAGGAGGAAGAAATTTTAATTTGAAGGGGGATGGTGGGGTGATGGCAATAACACTCACTGGGCTGAGGAGTGGCAGACGGAGTTTAGTTTGGATTAATGCCAGGTATTGGATTTGGTTAATCAAAAAAGAGCAAGACCAATACAATTAAAAAATAGGTTCTTTGACAGTGTTGTAGAACAGAGACCTAGGCCGTCAGG
>NW_025129764.1:0-1127 GCF_004010195.1 Chiloscyllium plagiosum | reverse complement strand
GACCGGTTAGCAAGTTTGAGACTGTAGAATACATGGAGGACTAGCTATTTAGATACAGAATTGTCTAGAAACAGACATGGAAACAGACCCTTCAGTCCGTACCGTCCATGCCAACAACTTACCCAACCCAACAACTGTGTGAGAAATATGCTGTCAGGATGGGTGCTGGGTCCACTGCTTTTTGTCCTGTATATCAATGATTTCTATGTGAATATATGAGGTATGGTTAGTAGGTTTACACTAGACACCAAAATTGGAGATGTAATGGGCAGTGAAGAAGTTTACCTCAATACATTGGGACTTCAATTAAATGGGCTAAGGAGGGGCAGATGGGTTTAATTTAGATAAATATGAGGTTCTGCATTTTGGAAAAAAGCCAATCACAGCAGGGCTTGTACACTTAATGAGGAGGTCTTGGGGTGTGTTGCTGAACAAAGAGACCTTGGAATGCAGGTTCACACTTCCTTGAAAGTGGAATCTTAGGTAGGCTAGTGAAGAAGGTGTTTTGTATTGAGTATAGGAGTTGCGACATTATTTTGGGGCTGTACAGGGCATTGATTCAGCTACTTCTCGAATTATGCTTTCAGTCCTTGTCTCCCCGCTATAGGAATGATGTTGTGAAACTTGAAAGAATTCAGAAAAGATGCACAAAGATGTTGCCAGGGTTGAGAGTTTGAGATATAGAGAGAGGCTGAATTGGCTGGGGCTGTTTTCCCTGGGGCATCGCATGCTGAGAGGTGACCTCAGTGGTTGATACTCTCGTGAGGAACATGGTGAGGGTGAACAGCCAGGGTCATTTTTCCCACGTTAGGTGGGTCCACAACAAGAGAGCACAGGCTTAAGTTGTGAGGGAAAAGATTTAAAAGGGATGTGAAGGGCAATGTTTTCAAGCTGAACATGGTATGTGTACGGAATGAGCTGCCAGAGAAAGTGTGGAGGCTGGTACAATTGCAACATTTAAAAGGCATCTGATTGGATATGTGATCAGGCAAGTTTGAGAAGGATATGAGCCAAGTCCTGGCAAATGGGATGAGATTATTTTAGGATATCTGGTGGGCATGGACAAGTTGGACCAAGCGGTCAGTTTCTGTGCAGTACATTTCTATGACACTAATAAATTAAAATTA
>NW_025129763.1:0-1127 GCF_004010195.1 Chiloscyllium plagiosum | reverse complement strand
AACCAAATAACGATGAATCGAGTCACCGAAGGATTGTTTCACAACCGCGATGAAATAACAGTCTCCATTCGGTTCCAGTAAAAATTCAACTTGCGTGGAACGTAATGCAACAGCAGAGCTGCTTGCGACTTTCCGCGCGGGAGGCGAACACGATCATGACAGCACAGAACTTCCCCACACCACAGTTAATTCCCCGGGAAGCAATACCATTTTCCTTCTGTCTTAAACAGAAATGCACCAGGGGTAGAAACTGCATTATAACAAGGCTGCGCCGTTGGAGTTGATTAACGAAAACGGTAGCGGAGGGATTCGGACCCCGCCCTTGACGAGAGCACTGTCGAGTTTGGAGCATGAATCCAGCGCCTGAGACCGCTCGGCCACACTACCAACCGGCAAAGCTGCCCATTTTCTTGCGCTTCCAATTGTGCTCCTGCATAACAACAGATGCAAAGTCACGCGAAAAGGGTTCCATGATCTCTCTCCGACTCGCACTTCTGCCTGGATGTGCCCGTCTGCAATATCAATTTTGCAGCAGCTAATGATAGCCCGTCATTGGGAGACGTTGCGGTACATTTGACAGACAGACTAGTTCAGGAATCCGTGGTGCACTGTGACACCAGCGCATCAGCTTCTTCCCTGCCTTGGAAACGGGCCGCCTGCGCAAGGAATGCAAATGTGGTACTGCTTTTCGTGGAATGATCAGAACGCGGGAACTGCACTCTCAAACAGAATGGCGTATGTTCAGAACCAGGTTGGAGAAAACCTTCACAACGTTTCGCCCAATAATTAAATGGAATTGCATTACTTTTCACCCCGAGAGCAGGCTTGTGTGAGCAAACTCAAAGCCAGGTTTGCGAATGGCAAAGCAAGCAAGAAAGCTCCATTCCCGCTCATCTAAAAGGCTCCTGTTGGGAACAGGGCTGTTTCTGCCCAGTTTCATACTGGGGAACCTTTCCTGTGAAAGGCGACCGTGATAACCATGACACTTCAGAAACAAGTCGCGCCGGGAGCTGTTGCTGTCCTGCGGTGTCCAGCACTAACACTTGCTGCCGTTCTATGCTTTATCTTTCTGTCTCCAATAGCTCGTTGTTGTTCAGCGTTATTGGCATCATCGAAAAGGTTAGAAT
>NW_025129762.1:0-1127 GCF_004010195.1 Chiloscyllium plagiosum | reverse complement strand
GGTGAAGGGGTAAATGTAAGGGAATGGGTCTGGATGGGTTGTCCTTCGGCAGGTCAGTGTGGACTTGTTGGGCCGAAGGGCCTGTTTCCACACTTTACAAAATCAATCTGCACCGACCCTCCGAAGAGGAACAAGCCCATACCCATTTTTCTATGACTAATGTAGCTCACACTATAGGCTACTTCACCTAACCTGCACATCATTGGACTGTGGGACGAAGTCGGATGACCCAGTGGTAACCCACGCAGAATGTGCAAACTCCATACAGACTGTTGCCCGAGGCTGGAATCAAACCTGGACCCTGGTGGTGTGAGGCAGCAATGCCAACCACTGAGCCACTGTGCCACCCCAAAGTTGCTCGTCAGTATTCTAAATCTTCCAAACTTGTGATCAGTACTCGCAAAATAATCACATATTGCAACATCAATCACCTGGCGGTGCTCATTCCCCATCACCAAGTACAACATGGCCCCTTCCCGAGTTAGACAATTTAAATCATTCTCTAATAAGCCTTCCTGGATGTTGCTCACAAATTTCTGCTGCATCTTGATCTCTAAAGCTCGTGAATCTCAGTCAATGTTGGAAAACTAAAATCTGCAATCACCACCACCCTGTACCTCCTACATCTGTCCATAAGCTGTAGACATATTTTTACCTGTCTGTCACGATCGTTTTTAGGAGGCCAGTAATCCAGCCTCTCGCCAACATTACCTCGTTGCTCAAGTTCTCCATAATGCCCTCCTTCACGAAAACTGTGATATCCTCTCTGTCCACTAATGCAACTCTTCCACCCCGTTTTATCTCCCTCTCCATCCCTTCTGAAGCATCGATATCCTTGGATGCTTAGTTGCCAATCTTGCCTTTGCCTCAAGCAAGTCTCAGTAATAGCAATAACATCATACTCTCAGGTACTAATCCAAGCCCTAAGTGCATGTGGAATATCGACTGCACTTCTTGCAAAAAAACAAATGTACCTCATATTACCAGTCCCTTTGCATTCATTATCTGCTCCCTGCCTAATCTTACTCTTCGTCACGTTGACTTCATTATCTAGTTCCTTACTGACTTTAGTTAATACTTAAAGAAAAGCAACTAATTCACAGAAGAAACCCAGCAAAATACCAGAT
>NW_025129761.1:0-1127 GCF_004010195.1 Chiloscyllium plagiosum | reverse complement strand
TGGCCTACTGTTATAGGCTCGAGTGGCTGATTAACCTCCTTCTGTAAATGTATATCAGGCTCCAGGGGCTGAATAGCTTCGTCCTGTTTTGGTGTAACACGTTCGTAGGCCTGAATATCCTCCTGTTGTTCCTGTGTAACAGGCTGGAGAACGGAATGGATTCCCCCACTATCTGTGTAATTCACTTCACTTGTTGACTCCTTCTGTCATCTATGTTGAAATAAGATAATCCTTAATTTTTGTAAACTCCAATGGCTATTGGGTCAACCTCTTCATCCTTTCGTTATAAGCTAGCACCTTCATTGCAGGAATCAGTTGAGGGAATCATCTCTTTGCTGCTTCCAATACAAAAACACCCTTTCTCCATTGAAGAGATTAAATCTGTACACACTACTCCAGATGTGATCTCACTAAGACCCTGTACAGCAGCAGCAACACATTACCAGCCTGTTGTAAGGTTCCCACCCAGGTTGGAGCAGTCTCAGCTCTCTGGGGGAATATAGAGCATTGTTGGAAGATCATTGTCCTTCTCTACTCCACCAGCATAATGGGAGGTCTGGAGAAATTAAAGTTTGAAAAGATCATAAATGATGTGGCAAGATGATCTCTACCATTAATCTCCCCAGAGCCCACGTCACTCAGATTCCACAGAATCCAGTAGGTGGAGCGTAAAAACAGCAAGGAGGAGCAAACATTGATGAGAGTTATATATCAATGTGAAAGCTGCAATACAAATACTGGACATGTTATAAAACAGGAAATGAGATATACACATTTGTGAGTACTGCAGTAATACTATATGTTTAAATTATATCTAAACTGTGATAAGCCAATTGAATGCTAATGCGAGGAAAGGGATTTCATGACCACTTCTGAGATGGTTTACGATGAACATTATGTCGAACACTGAGCTCGAGATCAGGTTTTTTAGGAATTGGTGTTGAGTGATCAGAAGAGCTAATTTAAACTTTTGCTGGAAAGAACCTTTTGGGAACAGTGACCACAATGCATTGGTTTTCTTTTATGCTGCTTGAGTACATGGCAGTTTTTGTTTTATTTGAAGTAACCGTTAGAAATCTGAGTCATGCAAGCCCTGAAAGTGTGAGGAGAAAGTGGGGACTACAGAT
>NW_025129760.1:0-1127 GCF_004010195.1 Chiloscyllium plagiosum | reverse complement strand
AGTCCTGCTGGGTTACCCGGTCAGCAGTCAGGGTTAAGGGGAGGCCGCACACACAACACAATGCAAACGAGCGCCACCTCCTGGAGGAACACCAGAAGACCCCGTCAGAGACACATCTTCAGCCTTCATCCGTGAATGGCTCAGCCTGATCATTCTGCCTTTCACTGCACTCTTCCTTATCTTTCTTTCACGAACTATGTTTGATTGGGCCTGATAACCTCTAGTAAACAGAAATTACAGTTTAATACTTTTCTTTATGCACAGAAGGTCAACCACTCTAGCTGCTGGCTATGTGCCCATATCCCCATCAATCCCGAACTCGTACCAAGCGAGCCCTTATGTAATTTGAGCGACTTGAAGCTTTCTTTCCCCCTGCCTTTGGAACTGCTCGATTGGAAATCAAAGTCACCCCGCAGACAATCCTGTGCTCGGCTCAGTTCACTGTTGTGGCCCTCCTCTCCAGTGATCTCCCAGTTGCCGAGATTTCCCCTTCCTGATGAAACCCCTGATGATGATTCCCCTTCCTTGGAGCCTTCTGCCTCTGTCCTTACTGAACCCGAGGACTAACAGTCCGATCTCCAAACACTACCTCCTGACAATCCCCCTGGCTCTGGGTATAATCCCCCTTTTGCTGACACCCCCAATCTCCTCTTTTTAATAAAAAAGGAGAATTTGATCAAAATTGACACAAAACTGCGTGGAAGCCATTTTATCACAAAGAAATGTTTAGAGGAAAATGTAGCCTGTTAACATAATGCTGTCTGAGCCCTGGCAAAGGAATTCTGTTTTGATAGCCTGACCTTGTAGCTGCAGGCTGTCTCTGTTCCTCAGGCCATCATACTGTGCTGCTTCATAGCATGATGGATTGGTTATCTCTGTCCCTTATTAGTAATTCGAGCCTAGCTGAACCTGCAGTGTAAGAAAACATTCAGTTTTGCAGGCATTAGGAAGTGTAGGTCTGGACAATGTATGTGAACCTTACAACTGCCCCTCAGTTGCATAATTAATGGAGAGTGGGGCTTGTGTTTTACAAAAAACTTGTAACATTCTGTATTTTATTGGAATACGTCGGATTTTGTTTTGAACTAAGGGGAATTCCCCATGGCAACGAATAAAGCTAGTCAATT
>NW_025129759.1:0-1127 GCF_004010195.1 Chiloscyllium plagiosum | reverse complement strand
GTGTGTGAGAGATTGGGAATCCTAGAGAGTCCCCGAGTGTGTGTGAGAGATAGAGAATCCCAGAGAGTCCCCCAATGTGTGCGAGAGAAAGGGAATCCCCGAGTGTGTGCAAGAGAAAGGGAATCCACGAGTCTGGTTGAGAGATAGTGAATCCCAGAGCCTGGGTGAGAGATAGGGAATCCCAGAGTGTGTGCGAGAGATAGGGAATCCCAGAGTGTCCCTGAGTATGTGAGATAGAATCCCAGAGAGTCCCTGAGTGTGTGTGCGAGATTGGGAATCCTATAGAGTCCCCGAGTGTGTGTGAGAGATAGGGAATCCCAGAGATTCCCCCAGTGTGTGCGAGAGAAAGGGAATCCCAGAGTGTGTGCGAGAGAAAGGGAATCACCCGAGTGTGTGTGAGAGAAAGGGAAACCCCGAGTGTGTGCGAGAGAAAGGGAAACCCCGAGTGTGTGCGAGAGAAAGGGAAACCCCGAGTGTGTGCGAGAGATAGTGAATCCCAGAGCCTGGTTGAGAGATAGTGAATCCCAGAGTGTGTGTGAGAGATAGGGAATCCCAGAGTGTATATGAGAGATAGGGAATCCCAGAGTGTCCCGGAGTGTGTATGAGATACAGATTCGCAGAGAGTCCCCAAGTGTGTGTGTGAGAGGTAGGGAATCCCAGAGAGTCCTCAAGTGTGTGTGAGAGGTAGGGAATCCCAGAGAGTCCCCGAGTGTGTATGAGAGATAGGGAATCCCAGAGAGTTCCCGATTGTGTGTGAGAGATAGGGAATGCCAGAGATTCCTCGAGTGTGTCTGAGATATAGGGAATCCCCGAGTGTGTGCGAGAGAAAGGGAATCCCCGAGTCTGGGTGAGAGATAGTGATTCCCAGAGTGTGTGTGAGAGATACGGAATACCAGAGTGTGTGTGAGAGATGGGGTATCCCAGAGAGTCCCCGAGAGTGTGTGAGAGATAGGGAATCCCAGAGTGTGTATGAGAGATAGGGAATCCCCGAGTGTGTGAGAGAGGTAGGGTATCCCAGGGAGTCCAGGAGTGTGTGATAGAATCCGAGAAATTCCCCGAGTTTGTGAGAGATACAGAATCCCAGAGAGTCCAAAAGTGTTTGTGAGAGATAGGGAATCCCAGAGTGT
>NW_025129758.1:0-1127 GCF_004010195.1 Chiloscyllium plagiosum | reverse complement strand
TATGTTCAGTTTTGTTCACTTTGCTATAGGGAGGATGTTATTAAACTGGAAAGAATGCAGAAGAAATTTACAAGGCTGTAGCAAAGGACTCAATGGTCTGAGTTATTGAGAAGGTTGGACAAGCTAGGACTTTTTACTTAAGATTTATGAGGCTGAGGGGGAATCTGATAGAAGTGTATAAGATAATGGGAGGGATGGACACAGTGAATGCACTCAGTTTTTTTTTCCCCAGGGGTTGGGCAATCACTGACTAGAGGGACTCAGTTTAAGGTCAGAGGGGAAAGAATAAGAGGGAACCTGAGGAGCAACTGCTTTACACACAGGGGTGATACGCATATGGAATGACGTGCCAGCCGAAGAGGTTGAAGCGGGAACATTCGCAACATTTAAAAGGCATTTGGACAAATACACGGACAAGAAAGGATGAGAAAGATACAGAGCAATAACAGGGAAATGGGTTTAGCTGGATGGACATTTTGGTCGGAATGGGCCAGTTTGGGCCGAAGGGCCTATCTCTGTGCTGTCGGAATCTCTGACTCTAACAACCATTGCTTGCGTCCCACTGAATGTTATATTGTACTTTCCCAATTCACTGGAGCGAACTTGACCCTCCAGGCTACCATGATGATTGACCAGAATGTTCAAGCATTCCTTTAAATATGCAGACACTGTGTAAAATGCACCTTATTAATGTCACTATTCCTTAAAAGCTGTTTCAGAGCAAGGTTATTAATTCATCCTTCTGACCACACAATGCCAAATCCAAAATAACCTGCTCTCTAGTTTGCTTCAAAACATACTCTTCAACCCACCTCATATACACTTACAGAATTTATTTTTCATAGCGTGAGCAGTCACTTAGTTAATGCAGTTTAGATTCAACTTGAGACTAAGCAATAAAACTGCAGTATCCATGATACTTGCATACCTACTTTCCAGAGCATATGATGCTCAGATTTTCTGCAACCATTCTGGTTTGGATATATAACACACCTATATTTGCTTCTCCTTGCTATTTGTGAGCTCTACCTAAACTGATTCGATGGAATCTGAGGGACAGCTCTATGTCTATTAGTGATAGACTTGGACAAGATATTCGGGCAGTTTCACCTCCACACTGAGATGAT
>NW_025129757.1:0-1127 GCF_004010195.1 Chiloscyllium plagiosum | reverse complement strand
CACAAAGGTTATAAGGGTGAACTGTTATAGCTTTTCAAATTATGTCAATGTGAGAAGTATGAAAAAATAGTGTGGCTTCCTTCTAGTTTGAAACTAGAGAATGGAGAATGGGAAACAGGGAAATGGCAGACCTATGAATCCACTACTTCAGTTCTGTCTTCACAGAACTTTCTGACAATACCAGGAAAACCAAGTCTGGTGTGGGAAAACGAAATAGTACATGGAACATAGAACATAGTAAGTAAATGGTTTGGGAGAAATTATTGGGACTGAAAGTAATGGTCATATACAACACTAACATAGATTTGTAAAATGGGAATTATGTTTGAGAAACTGATTGGGAGACAAATGAAAGAGAAGCAATGGAGGTAAAACACGTGGATTTTCAGAAAAAGTTTGGTAAAGCTCCAAGCCCAGTTTGCAAAATCAAATCTTAGTGGATTGGGGCGAATATATGGACATGCTTCTAGAATGGGACAGCTGGCAGGGAACAGTGAATAGAAATAATCAGACTCGTGAAGCAACAGCCTGACATTGTCTTTAAGGTATGATTCTGTGAGTATGATCATGTCCCAGACACCCCATCACCTTCCCTGGATATCTCCTGTTTCACCAGCAGGACAGATACAGCAGAAGTGGTGTCACAGTGGGATACAGTTGGAAGGGAATTGCTCTGGGAGTCCTCAACAGTGTCTCTGTATCCCATGAAGTCTCATGGCGTTCGTTTACACATGGGAAAAGAAACCTCCTGCTGTTTACCATGTACCAGCCTCTCTCAACTGATGAATCAGTACTCCTCCATGCTGACCAACACTTGGAGGAAGCACTGAGGGTGGCAAAGGCACAAAATGTACTCTGGGTGGGGGATGTCAATGTCCACAAAAAGAGTGGTTCAGCAGCAGCATTACTGATCGAGCTGGTTGGGTCCGAAAGGATATAACTTCTCGACTTGGTCTGTGGCAGGTGCTAAAGGAACCATCAATACGGATAAGCCATATTTGACCACAGCCTTATTAATCTGACAGTTGCAGAAGTATCTGTCCATGACGTATCGGGTAAGAGTGACCACCGCATAGTCGTTGTGGAGACAAAGACACATCTTCACATTGAGAATAACCTCCACCATT
>NW_025129756.1:0-1127 GCF_004010195.1 Chiloscyllium plagiosum | reverse complement strand
AGTACTGACCCTCCCACAGTGCAGCACTCCCTCGGTACTGACCCTCTGACATTGCAGCACTCCCTCAGTACAGATCCTCTGATAGTGCAGCATTCCCTCTGTACTTATCCTCTGACAGTGCAGCACTCCCTCAGCAATGACCCTCCGACAGAGCAGCACTCCCTCAGTATTGACCGTCTGACAGTGCAGAACTCCCTCAGTACTGACCCTCTGACAGTGCAGAACTCCCTCAGTCGTGACCTTCTGATAGTGCAACTCTCCCTCGGTGTTGACCCTCCGACAGTGCCGCACTCCCTCAGTGCTGACCCTCTGACAGTGCAGCACTCCCTCAGTACTAAACCTCCCACAGTGCAGCACTCCGTCAGTGCTGACCCTCCGACAGTGCAGCACTCCCGCAGTACTGACCCTCTGACAGTGCGGCACTCCCTCAGTGTTGACCCTCCGACAGTGCAGCACTCCCTCAGTACTGACCCTCCGACAGTGCAGCACTCCCTCAGTACTGACCCTCTGACAGTGCAGCACTCCCTCAGTACTGACCCTCCCACAGTGCAGCACTCCCTCAGTACTGACCCTCTGACATTGCAGCACTCCCTCAGTACAGATCCTCTGATAGTGCAGCATTCCCTCTGTACTTATCCTCTGACAGTGCAGCACTCCCTCAGCACTGACCCTCTGACAGAGCTGCACTCCCTCAGTATTGACCCTCTGACAGTGCAGCACTCCCTTAGTACTAAACCTCCCACAGTGCAGCACTCCCTCAGTGCTGACCCTCCGACAGTGCAGCACTCCCGCAGTACTGACTCTCTGACAGTGCGGCACTCCCTCAGTGTTGACCCTCCGACAGTGCAGCACTCCCTCAGTACTGACCCTCTGACAGTGCAGCACTCCCTCAGTACTGACCCTCCCACAGTGCAGCACTCCCTCAGTACTGACCCTCTGACATTGCAGCACTCCCTCAGTACAGATCCTCTGATAGTGCAGCATTCCCTCTGTACTTATCCTCTGACAGTGCAGCACTCCCTCAGCACTGACCCTCCGACAGAGCAGCACTCCCTCAGTATTGACCCTCTGACAGTGCAGAACTCCCTCAGTACTGACCTTCTGATAGTGCAACACTCCCTCGGTGT
>NW_025129755.1:0-1127 GCF_004010195.1 Chiloscyllium plagiosum | reverse complement strand
CTCTCAATCTCCTGGTTATATTCATTTAAACAGGCAGCACAGAGTTAATGCCCCAAACTGAGGAGACTCAAACTCAATGGTGGCCATTCAATGTTCAATTGGTTAAATGTGTTGAAATGTGGTCAAATGCGTCTTTAATGTTCTCTCGGAGCTGACGTTGGGAATCGATATGCTTTCATCCTATCAAAAGAAAAACGTTCTAATATACACTGACTCTTCATTGTGCTTTTAATCTGATCCACGATTTTGGAGCCTTGTGGGGACATTGAAGATTTTTAACTTCCAAGGGGTGCAACAGTATGGTAATGCTATTTTGTCCAATCAATCTGACAGTTATCAAGACATCTGGCTCATACTGATGAAATTGATACTGTTTCTTAAGTAATGGACAAGTATATGCAGCTGGAAAACAGGCAGCCATACGCCCCAAACGTCTAATCCCATTGGGTCCCCAGTAAAACGCGTTTAAGACCCAGTATAAGGACGGGTATGCCAGATCTGGGTAAAGTGCAAAAATCACAGGGGAATGATACTGTCTGTTCAGTGCCGATTCACAATGTCTATTGATTTGTCTATTGCTTACTGAATGTAATCATATGGGTTAAGTGTTTGGATTATTTTCAATATTGTTTTGAGATTTGGAAGTAATTTGTAAATTTCCAATTCTGAAATAATTACAGGCACTTTATACTACAATATACTACTGACTGAATTATCAAGTGATTTGATTTCATACATGGACGCTAAGCTTAAATATCTTTGCTTTGTGTATGGAACTTATAAGAAATGAACTTTTAACAGTTCATTTACAGAATAAGTCTAAATGGTCTTTTCATGTAAAGGTGTTGTGTGCCAGTTTGATTACATTTGTACTATGGGCATTTCTGTTAAGCATTGTCCCTTTTCAGATAGATCACGTAGTAAAAGAGACAAAGGGGGGATTTTTCTAGAAATCCATACTAAAATCTTTGGAAAGAATGAAGTAATTTGTTACGCCCTTATTTCAACAAGAGACTCCCCGAGCCCTTTTATCCTTCCAAATCCTAACATGCGTGTATGGAATCGTACTAAAAATATTTACAGGACGTAATGTATATTTTAATTATTATCTATCCCCACCGCAATAT
>NW_025129754.1:0-1127 GCF_004010195.1 Chiloscyllium plagiosum | reverse complement strand
GTTCACTCCATACACGTACCACCCTCTGTGTGAAAACGTTTCCCCTTAAGTCTCCTTTATATCTTTCCCCGCTCACCCTAAACCTATGCCTTCTCGTTCTGGACTCCCCGATCCCAGGGAAAAGACCTTGTCTATTTACCCTATCTGTGCCCCTCATGATTTTATAAACCTTTGTAAGGTCACCCCTCAGACTCCGACGCTCCAGGGAAAGCTGCTCCAGCCTATTCAACCTCTCCCTATAGCTCAAATCCTCCTACTCTGGCAACATCCTTGTAAATCTTTTCTGAACCCTTTCAAGTTTCACAACACCTTACGATAGGAAGGAGACCAGAATTGCACGCAGTGTTCCAAACGTGGCCTGACCAATGTCCTGTACAGCCGCATAATGACCTCCCAACTCCTGTACTCAACACTCTGACCGATAAAGGAAAGTATACCAAATGCCTTCTTCACTATCCTATCTACCTGCGACTCTAATTTCAAGGAGCTGTAAACCTGCGCCCCAAGGTCTCTTTAGAGTCATAGAGATGTACAGCATGGAAACAGAACCTTTGGTCCAACCCGTCTATGCTGACCAGATATCCCAACCCAATCTAGTCCCACCTGCCAGCACCCGGCCCATATCCCTCCAAACCCTTCCTATTCATATACGTATCCAAATGCCTCTTAAATGTTGCAATTGTACTAGCCTCCACCACATACTCTGGCAGCTCATTTCATACACGTACCACACTCTGTGTGAAAAAGTTGCCCCTTACGTCTCTTTTATATCTTTCTCCTCTCACCCTAGTTCTCCTTGCGTTGGAGGAGCTCAGGGGAGTTGATACAGTGGCAGTTACTAGTTAAATTTAACAGGGAAAAGTATGTGATCTTTTATTTTCAGGGGTAGCATAAGGAAAAGATAAACCAAAAAGTGTAAATTTAGAGGAATAGAAATACTTGGAATAAGGGTCAAATTGTATATGGCTCTTAGTGATGTGGGTGATGGTGAGATTTGTAGCAGAATCAGTTGAGAAGTCCATTGAAGCTTATCTTGACCTCGCTGCATCTTTTATACATTTGACAAGGGGAGTGTCTCGCTTGGCAGCAATGAGTTGTCAGTGAAGGAGGATTATAGTTTGTTAAAC
>NW_025129753.1:0-1127 GCF_004010195.1 Chiloscyllium plagiosum | reverse complement strand
CACTCTACTCATACCTCTCCTGATTTTATAAACTTCTACAATGTCATCCCTCAACCTCCTACAAGCTCTCTGACACTAATTTTACGAACAAGCATTTAAAGATAAGCACTGCAAATTTGAAACAGTATTCAAATGACAAGTAAATAACACACAGCCCAAGCTTCATACTGTGAGTTGTTTTTCTCCATGTTACAATACTCCACGTTAAGGCAGGAGGAAGCTCTTAAGAGTACCAATAAGAGGTCAAACACCTGAATTGCTTTGTCCAAATCGTGTGATGATCCCTGCAGTGAAAGTGCATCTCTGGTTTGAACCATATAAGTTCGGGAATTCTTGTACCACACGGTCACCGTCTCGCTTTAGCAGAGTGAGATGGAGGCTGAATATACTTTTTGAAATTTGGATCACAGTGTGAATTCAGTGCAAAGGTGGAGAGGTGTTTTCAATAAGGTTTACGCCAAGAAGGAAACTTTTCAGAATGATATGTGAGTGAGAGGTGTAAAACAGCATGAATGGAGAGGCCGAGCCACATTGAGACCAGAGCAAAGTGGCATCACAAAACGCAGCTTGATGCTTCTGCAGAGTAGGTAGACTTGATCAAAGAGTTTCAGGTGAAATGGGTAGGGACCATAATGTGAGAGAATGTACTCTGTAATTTGAGAGAAAGAACCTGGAATCAGGAAGGGGAGATGAGCAGGGAAGAGGATGGAGCAGCAATGGCAGTGTTTTGTGCGGGGTAAATCAGGAAGCACAGCTGAAATTCATGCCTAACATCAGCCTATGGTCCCTGAGATAAACATTATAAATTTGGCTCTCCACTAATGCTCATCAATAGTATCCTTGAGATCTTTTGTCAACCATGGGTGGTTCACCTGCTTATCGAGTTCTTCGTCTGAACAGAAACAATAATTACTGAGCGGTTTGGGATATCTGCTTGAATGTCTACGTATACTCACTGGCCTTCCTCTGGGTCTATTTTCACATTCCGCTTCAGACCAAATGTGAGGCAGAAATCCTCAATTTAGATGCCTGTTCTTTTCAATCATTCAGGGGGAACTTCTGCATGTGGCTGAAAATCATTCAGGGGGAACTTTTGCATGTGGCTGAACACATGATCAGCGGAGGCT
>NW_025129752.1:0-1127 GCF_004010195.1 Chiloscyllium plagiosum | reverse complement strand
AAAACTATCTGTGGTACTGTGGTACTGTGGTATTTGATGTACTGCGGGACCACTTTCTGAAGTATTGAGGGAGCACTTTCTGAGGTACTGAGGGAACACTATCTGATGTACTGAGGGAGCACTATCTGAGGTACTGAGGGAGAAATATCTGTGGTACTGAGGGAGCACTTTCTGAGGTATTGAGGGAGTACTATCTGAGGTACTGAAGGAGAACTATCTGAGGTACTGTGGGAGCACTTTCTGAGGTATTCAGGGAGCACACACTGAGGTACTGAGGGCGAACTATCTGAGGAATTGAGGGAGCAATTTCTGAGGTATTGAGGAAACACTCTCTGAGGTACTGAGGGAGAACTATCTGAGGTATTGAGTGAGCACTTTCTGAGTTATTGAGGGAGCGTTATCTGAGGTATTGAGGGAGCACTTTCTGAGGTATTGAGGAAGCACATTCTGAGGTATTGAGGGAGCATTACCTGAGGTATTGAGGCAGCACTTTCTGCGGTATTGAGGGAGCACTATCTGAGGTACTGAGGGAGCACTTTCTGAGGTATTAAGGAAGCACTTTCTGTGGTACTGAGGGAAATCTATCTGTGGTACTGAGGGAGAACGATCTGACGTACTGCGGGACCACTTTCTGAAGTATTGAGGGAGCACTATCTGAGGTACTGAGGGAGCACTATCTGTGGCGCTGAGGCATAAATATCTGAGATACTGAGGGAGCACTTTCTGAGGTATTGAGGGAGAACTATCTGAGGTACTGAGGGAACACTTTCTGATGTATTCAGGGAACACACTCTGAGGTACTGAGGGAGAAATATCTGAGGAATTGAGGGAGCACTTTCTGAAGTGTTGAAGAAGCACTCTCTGTGGTACTGAGGGAGAACTATCTGAGGTATTGAGCGAGCACTTTCTGAGTTATTGAGGGAGCATTATCTGAGGTATTGAGGAAGCACTTTCTGAGGTATTGAGCGAGCACTTTCTGAGGTATTGAGGGAGCAATTTCTGAGGTATTGAGTGAGCACTCTCTGAGGTACGGAGGGAGAACTATCTGAGATATTGATGGAGCACTTTCTGAGGTATTGAGGAAGCACTTTCTAAGGTATTGAGGGAGCACTTTCGGAGGTACTGAG
>NW_025129751.1:0-1127 GCF_004010195.1 Chiloscyllium plagiosum | reverse complement strand
GTATCCCCCATCTCTGTCTATTTCACAAATCCCGGACATGTGACGGTAGTTAAACTGATTCCACCGCCATCTCTCTCTGTGACAGTGATGTTCACAACCACAGAACCCCCTTGTCGGGGCACAATGCATATATGGAGAGGTAAAGGGGTGGGAGCTGTACATCCTGTCACTTCCAGCACAGGATGCAAGAATACCCACGATGGGCAACGATCTAAGACAGTGGTCCCGAGCAATGCACTGGGGTGGGGTACATAGTCCTACAGGCAGGGAGGGTGACTGCTCCTGGTTTACAGATCAATGCACTGGGGTGGTGTACACAGTCCTACATACTGGGTGGGGAACTGCTCCTGATTTACAGAGCAAAACACTGGGGTGGTGTACAAAGTCCAACATGCTGGGAGGGTAACTGCTCCTGGTATACAGATCAATGCACTGGGGTGGTATACAAAGTCCGACACGCTATGAGGGTAACTACTCCTGGTTTACAGATCAATGCACTAGGGTGGTGTACACAGTCCTACATACTGGGTGGGGAACTGCTCCTGATTTACAGATCAATGCACTGGGGTGGGGTAGACAGTCCTACATGCTGGGATGGTATCTGCTCCTGGTTTACAGATCAATGCACTGGGGTGGGGTACACAGTCCTACATGCTGGGTGGAATAACAACTCCTGGTTTACAGATCAATGCACAGGCGTGGTGTACACAGTCCTACATTCTGGGAGGGCAACTGATATTGGTTTACAGATCAATGCAGTGGTGTGGTGTACACAGTCCTACATGCTGGGAGGGTAACTGCTGCTGGTTTTCAGATCAATGCACTGGGGTGTTGTGTACAGTCCTGCAAGCGGGAAGGGTAACTGCTCCTGGATTTCAGATCAATGCACTGGGGTGGTGTAACATTCTGGGAGGGCAACTGATCTTGGTTTACAGATCAATGCAGTGGTGTGGTGTACACAGTCCTACATGCGGGGAGGGTAACTGCTCCTGGATTTCAGATCAATGCACTGGGGTGGTGTACACAGTCCTACATGCTGGGATGGGATCTGCTCCTGGTTTACAGATCAATGCACTGTGGTGGGGTACACAGTGCTCCATGCAGGGCGGGTAACTGCTCCTGGTTTA
>NW_025129750.1:0-1127 GCF_004010195.1 Chiloscyllium plagiosum | reverse complement strand
TGTATTCACAGCGAATCTGGGTCTGGGACATGAGTTATAGCTGGAGCAGAAGTTACAGAGACGGGAAGCCTGCAAGCAGGGATTGGAGGTAGGGGTCACTTCCCGACCCAGCCTGGATTTTCCAAGTGCATTTCCAAAACTACACCTAACCATTGTAGTGGCGTCGATCTGCTGCTGTGTTGCAGGTCCGATGGGCTGAATAGAACATCAGAACAGAGGGCTGAGAGACACGAGTGGCCCATTCGGCCCTTTGACACTACCCTACTAGTAAATAAGGTCGTGGCACATCTCATTGCGGTCCCAGCTGCACTTTTCTCTCCATGCACCATTATCCCTGATTCACCTGCCTATGGACAATCCGCGAAGCCATTCTCGATAAAATATAATATAGATGTATGTAACTAATATAACTAACACAGGAGCATGGTGAATCTGTGGTTAGCACTGCTGCCTCATATCACAAAGGAGTTGGGTTCAATTCCCATCCTGGGCATCCCTCTATGTGGAGGTTGAACATTCTCCCTGTGCCTGAGTGGGTTTCCTCCCAATGGTCCAGTGTCGTCTCACAGTCCAAAGATGTGCAGCTTAGGGTGGTTTGGCCATGCTATAGTGCCCAGAGATGTGTCGGTTAGGTGGGTTAGTAATGGGAAATATCGGATTACATACGGGGCAAGTCTGGGTTGGATGCTGTTCAGTGGGTAGGTGTGGATTCAATAGGCAGAATATCCTGCTTCTTCACGTAGTGGTTCTATGACAATGATAACAAGTTTTGACTATACAAACACACAGCGGGTATCTACCTGATCCACTCTCCTCAAGGTTTTGTATGTTTCAATAGGATCAGCTCTCATTCCATGTCTAACCTATTAAAGTCTCCATAATATAAGCCCTTCATCCCTGGAATACGTGAAGTGAAACAACTCTCAACTGCTTCCAATGTAATTATATTCTTTCTCAGGTAAGGAGACGAACAAAATCTTACACACAGATGAGTAAAGTTTTTGTTTTCTCAGTGTTGTGAGTCTTTGTAACACTCTTCCCCGCTGAACATTGGAAGCAGAGAATATCCAATATTTTTGAGGCGCAGAAAGAGACTTCACAAATACCAACGAAGTCAAGGATTATTG
>NW_025129749.1:0-1127 GCF_004010195.1 Chiloscyllium plagiosum | reverse complement strand
AATGCTCCCCCCACTGATACGCCGACCACATGTCAGGATACGAAGGCTGGGACCATTCCCTGGGTCCTGTTCTCAGAGGGAGGAAGGGAGGGAGCAAACAATGACAGATTAATCCCATACATCCACAGTCTCCCTCCCTGGCACTGACCCATACTGCACATAGGCCAACAATTGGCCAGCACTGTGCCCGTGCACTCGTCTCCCCTCCTACAGAGCATGCTCCAGATCACACAGGAGCCTGGGTGATTGACTGCAGTTGCTGCCCAATAGGGTGGAGAGGGCGGGGCTGGAGGACTGGAGTACTGGGACAATGGGATGGTAAACAATGAATGAATGTGGAGGACACTGGGGGATGGACAGGTCAGTGAGGGACAGGAGCAGTGCAGCAGCAGGAGGGGATCCTGGACAAACTGAGCAATGGGAGAGTCTGACAGGAGAGAGACTACAGGAAGATTTGGAGGCTCAGACAGGGACAGTTGGGAGCTTGGGCATGTTTTCCAATCAGCCTCTTCAAAGATGCTGTTACTCAACTTTGAACCCAAACCTCGTGGTTCAGAGGTAAGGACACTATCGCCGTTTCCTGGTTGCCTAGTGGAATGAAGGGAAGATTTTCTCAGTCAGACTCACATGGAAACTCCATGAGCTCCTCCCACTTACTGTCTACGGTGGGGATGGAGGAGACAGAGCAGACGGAAGGGACTGCCTTTCAAAAGGAACTTACCGGCATTGGTGTTATTAACAAGATTCAAGACACAGTCACTAACACAAAGCTGGTGTACATGAACTTTATCCAGAATATTAACACCTATAATTGGGTGACGCAGACCCCAATGTACAGAGTTAAGTCGTGGATATTAATAACGGCTTTGTGTGTGAGAAATCACCTCTCATGAACATGAGTCAATTTTTTTGAAGAAGTAACAAAGAGGATTGATGAGGGCAAAGCGGTGGAAACGATCTACATGGACTTCAGTCAGGTTTTCGACAAGGTTCCCAATGGTTGACTGGTTAGCTAGGCTAGATCTCACGGAAGATAGAGAGAACTATCCATTTGGATACAAAACTGGCTCAAAGGTAGAAGACGGAGGGTGGTAGTGGAAGGTTGCTTTTCAGAATGGAGAACTGTG
>NW_025129748.1:0-1127 GCF_004010195.1 Chiloscyllium plagiosum | reverse complement strand
AGATAGATATGTTTTGAACAATGAAGTAAATTATGGATACGGTGAGTGGGTGGGTAAGTGGATATGAGTCCACGAGTAGATCAGCCTTGATGTTACAGAATGGCTGAGCAGATTAGAAGGACCAGATGGCCTACTCCTGCTCCTAGCCCTTCTGTTCTTATGAAAGGGGAGTGGACAGTTCTCCCAGCGCAGACCCTCTGCTTTGATTTATTTGGCCTGATTTCTCACAGACTGGCTGTTTACTAAAAGCAGGCAGCCAGTTGTGATGCAATCAGGCCGAAGAAGAAGGTCTATGCTGATCCCCCCTCTCTCTGATATCTCTCCTGGAAGAACCTGGGTTTGATTTTTCCTTTCGAATTTTCCATGGGGTGTTTATGGGGATTGTTTCAAATACTTCGAACAACACCTTAGATTATTTAGATACAGATTACTTACAGTGTGGAAACAGGCCCTTTGGCCCAACAAGTCCACACCGACCCTCCAAAGAGCAACCCATCCAGATCCATTTGCCTACATTTACCCCTTCACCTAACACTACGCGCATTTAGCATGGCCAATTCAGCTAACCGGCACATTTCTGGACTGTGCGAGGGAACCGGAGAAGTGGAGTGCTACTGAAGACCAGAAAGCTTCACCTGGAAGATTAGTTGATTTGCCAACTTTTAATATTTTTTAATATTTATTTATAAAACTTTAAAATGACAAAAGCTGGGAATAGTCTCTTTAGTTCTACTTACTGTGGAACTAGTAGCATGGATATGGCTTCTAATTGGCTGTCTCTTGGTATTGTCATCCCTAATCATGTTACACAGTAATGCCCTACATTTTTGTAGGCTGGATTGAAAGTCAGTTCTTGGTCTTCCCATGTACCCACTCCTTACGAATTTAATTTGCTAACATCATTAGGTTAGGATAATCTGTTGGGTTTTCGGATAGGTTGTTATTTTGCATGCTATTCTCTTCTGTTTGTGTTTCATTCCGTAACCATGAAAGTAAATTCTGTTTTAATTAAAACTAAGTGGTTTGACCAGCTGCGTCACTCCTGGAATATCTGCCTTACATCTGCTTAAGGCAACAAGCAAAGTTTGAGTCTACACTACTTCCTTGAAATGACTTGAGGTGGTCTG
>NW_025129747.1:0-1127 GCF_004010195.1 Chiloscyllium plagiosum | reverse complement strand
CTTCGAATTGATGTAACCTATTTGAAGTCAGAAGCACTCAAACCTCTTTGTATTTCTCTGATAAAGGTATCTGCCCAGCACAACGTATTAGTTCCCACTACCTAATGTTGCTAGCTTATCCAAATGTCTTGGTACAGTCTGAGTCGGTTCGGTAATATTTTCGTTGAGCTCCCATCCACTTCCTTTCACACTTGCGTGGCTTTGAAAGGATTAATCCTATAGGGGTGTTGTTTTATCAGAACAGCATTCCCTACTTCTACCCCATGCACAATGGCATTAGTCCTCCCCATGTTATTCTTGCAACTGTCGTCATACTGCTGCTATCTTTCAACTGCGTTTTTTTTCCCCCTGCGACAGTTAGCTCACTGACGCATCACAGTACTCCGGGACTTCCTCATTGTTTAATTTGCGGTCCATCAAAAGCCCCATCATCTGAATTTATTTTCTCATTCTGTTGGGCAGTAATTAACTCTGTTTTTTTCAGCGCCCTCTCTCTGTTGTAACAAGGTTTAAACGTGTTCATATTACATGCCCGTCACAGTTTTCTTCTATCCGCATAAGACCTTTCGAACATAAGAAATAGGAGTGGAAGTAAGGCCATTTAGACAATCGAGTCCTCTCCACCATTCAGTTATGGCTGATGGGCATTTCAACGCCACCTACTCGTATCCCTTAATTCCTTGTGAGATTGAGAATTTATCAATCTCTTCACTGAAGACATTTAATGCCCCCACCTCCACTGTGCTCCGAGGTAGTGAATTCCACAGGTCCGCCATTCTCTGGCTGATGAAATGTCTCCTCATTTCCTTTTTAAGTTGACCCCTCTCAGTCTAACGCGAGGCCCACGAGTCCTAGTATCCTCACGAGACAGAAACAAATTCCGAGCGTCCACCTTTTCCAAGCCATCTTGTATGTTACTATTAGATCTCCCCTCAGCCTTCTGAACTCGAACGAATACAATCCTAGGATCCTCAACGATTCATCGTTTGTTCGACCTACCATCCCAGCAATCATCTGTGTGAATCTACGCTGGAGAAGCTCTCGTGCCAGTCTGTCCTTCCTCAGGTTTGGTCCACAACAGGACTCAGTATTCGAAATGGGGCTTAACCAAAGCTTTATAACGTCTT
>NW_025129746.1:0-1127 GCF_004010195.1 Chiloscyllium plagiosum | reverse complement strand
AGTGGGAAAACCGTGAACAGAGCACAGCCGGAACACTGTGATCAGACCACAGCCAGAACACCGTGAACAGGCCACAGCCGTAACGCTGTAAACAGGCCACAGCCGGAACACCGTGAATACACCACAGCCGGATCACCGTGAACAGGCCACAGCCGGAACACTGTGAACAGACCACAGCCAGAACACCGTGAACAGACCACAGCCGGATCACCGTGAACAGGCCACAGCCGGAACACTGTGAACTGGCCACAGCCGGAACACTGTGAACAGGCCTAAGCCGGAACACTGTAAACAGACAACAGTGGGAAAACCGCGAACAGACCATAGCCGGAACACTGTGAACAGACCTCAGCCAAAACACCGGGAACAGGCCACAGGGGGAACACTGTGAACAGGCCACAGGGGCAACACTGTGAACAGGCCACAGCCGGAACACTGTGAACAGACCACAGCCGTAACATCATGAACAGACCACAGCCGGAACACTGTGAACAGGCCACAGCCGGAACACTGTGAACAGACCACAGCCAGAACACCGGAACAGTCCACAGCCAGAACACCGTGAACAGGCCACAGATGGAACACTGTGAACAGGCCACGGGGGAACACGGTGAAGAGACCACAGCCGGAACACTGTGAACAGACTAATGCCGGAACACTGTGAACAAGCCACAGCCAAAACACCGGGAACAGGCCACGGGGGAACACTGTGAACAGGCCACAGGGGCAACACTGTGAACAGGCCACAGCCGAAACACTGTGAACAGACCACAGCCGTAACATCATGAACAGACCACAGCCGGAACACTGTGAACAGACCACAGCCAGAACACCGGAACAGGCCACAGCCAGAACACCGTGAACAGGCCACAGACGGAACACTGTGCACAGGCCACGGGGGAACACTGTGAAGAGACCACAGCCGGAACACCGTGAACAGACTAATGCCGGAACACTGTGAACAAGCCACAGCCGGAGCACTGTGAACAGACCACAGTGGGAACACTGTGAACAGAACGCAGCCAAAACACTGTGAACAGGCCACAGGGGGAACACTGTGAACAGGCCACAGCTGGAACACTGTGAACAGGCCACAGCCGGAGCACTGTGAACAGACCACAGGGGGA
>NW_025129745.1:0-1127 GCF_004010195.1 Chiloscyllium plagiosum | reverse complement strand
AGATGTGAACTTAATGAGCTGCTCAAAACAACGAAAATACTTTAACAGAATCAAAAAGAAGATTTTTCATCCGTCAGTTGGCATCACAGTTATTAGGATATATAGGCATACCGGGAAGAAAGGAATGACGAAAGAAAGTCTAGAGCCAATCGAACAAAGTTGTGGAAAGTTTTGCGTGGCATCTGAGGAGATAGGAAAAATGTGAAATGAATGTTTTTCGACGATATAAATACTAGAGAATGAAAACAATATTGCCGAGGAGAATACTGAGGAAACAAAACTACCGGATAAGACGGGTTTGACGTTCACAACGAGGGAGGTGTCAGCAAGTCTGGAATGTGTGAACATAAATAATTCCCCGGGACAGGTGGGGTTTATGCTAGCATTCCCTCAGAACTCAGGGCAGAGACTTGCAGAACCATTGGCTTTGACATTTATGTCATGAATGACGACAGGATTAATGTCATGACGCTGGAGGATAGGCAAATGTTCGTATTTTCAAGAAGGGGAGGAGAGACAACCCTACTAATTATAGACCATTGAGGCTTCCTTCGGTTGTGGGTAAATTATTGGGAACGTCTGTAAAAGCGAGGATTAATAATTGTCGAGGGTGGGACAAGTTTAATCTGGAGAAGTCAACTCGGTTTTGTGAAGGGTATGTCGTGCCTCACAAACCTTACTGAGTTCTTTGATAAGTGACCAAACAGGTGGGTGAGGAGAAAGCGGTGCTTTTTGTGTGTCTGGATTTCAGTCCGGCTTTGAATAAGGTTCCACACGCTGGAATATTGCAATAAATGCGGAGATATATCATTGAGTGTGACTTAGCAGTTTGGATCAGAACTGGGCTCGTTCGGAGAAGAAACAGCGTGGTGTCAGATGGGAAATCAACGAGAAAAAAAGTGAGCCCTGCACATTCTGGAGATCAGAGTTCATATTCTCATGCTGGTGACGCACATCAGGTCAGGCAGCATCCGAGGAGCAGGAAAATCGACGTTTGGGGCCGCAGCCTTTCATCAGGAATGATTCCTGATGAAGAACTCCGGCCCCAAACCTCGATTTTCCTGCTGCTCGGATCCTGCCTCATCTGCTATGCCTTTGCAGCAGCACACTCTTGATCTTCCTCTTGA
>NW_025129744.1:0-1127 GCF_004010195.1 Chiloscyllium plagiosum | reverse complement strand
TCCAGCTGTATTTCTTTAGTTCCATTGTCCCTTAAGCAGCAAGATATAAGTCAATTAGTTTTACTCACCGTGTGGAGGAGCTCTGGCCATTTGCAACCTGTGGTCCCATTCCTGCAGCATGGAGTGAAATCAGTGAGTAGCCTCCTGCCAGTCTCAGTGTGTCAGACACAGGCAGAGTTTGATGTGAGCTCTGGCTCCCTGTCCCAGTCTCTGATCTCACTGACCTCAGCAGCAGCAGCAGCAGCAGCAGCAGCAGCAGCACAGTGAGACACCGAGCTCCCACCTCCCCCAGCTTTAACTCTGCTCAATCACACAATCACAGAATTGTTACAGTGCACACGGAGGCCGTTCCATCCATCCTGTCTGTACTGGCTCTCTGAATGAGCAATTCACTGAGTGTCATTCTCCAACCTTCTCCCTGTCACCCTGCACATTGTTCCTTTTCGAATAACAGTCTCATTCCCTTCGGAATGTTTCAATTGAAGCTGCCTCCACCACACTCTCAGGCAGTGCATTCCACACCTTAACCACCCACTGGCTGAAAATGTTTTTCCTCATCTCACTTTTGATTCTCTCACTAATTACTTTAAATCTGTGCCCTCTCCTTCTCAATACTTTCATGAGTGGGAACATTTTTTCCCCTATTTCCTCTGGCCAGACACCTCCTGATTTTGAATTCCTCAAAAAAATGTCCTCTCAGCCTTCACTTCTCCAAGGAAGACAGTCCAAACTTCTCCAAAGTTTGTTCATAACTGACATTCCTCATCCCTGAACCTTCTATGGGAATTTGTTTACTCCATCTCCAAAATATTCACATCCTTCATGAATTATTCCCCTTATCTATTCCCGTAGTCCCATTTGCTTGCATTTAGCTAATTTCTCCCATACCGTTCCTGTCCATGTACCTGTTCAAATGCCTTTTAAATGTTGTTATCATACTCACCTCTACGACTTCCTCTGGCAGCTCATTCAATTCACACACCACCCTCTATGTGAACGAGATGCACCTCAGGTCCCTTTTGAATCTTTCCCTTCTTGCTTTAAACCTCTGCTGTTTAGTTTTGGACTCCCTTACTCTGGGGAATAAACCTGATCTAGTCATCTTATCTATGCCCATTATGATTTTA
>NW_025129743.1:0-1127 GCF_004010195.1 Chiloscyllium plagiosum | reverse complement strand
GTCTGATGTGTTGGATGCTGCTGGCATTGATGTATTGGTTGCTGCTGGGATCAATGTGCTGCTTACTACTGGGTCTGATGTGCTGGTTGTTTGGATCGATGTGCTGGTTGCTACTGGGTCAGATCTGCTGGTTGCTGCTGGGATCGATGTGTTGTTTGCTGCTGGGTCTGATGTGCTAGTTGCTGCTGGGATCAATGTGCTGGTTGCTGGTGGGTCTGATGTGCTGGTTGTTGCTGGGATCGATGTGTTGTTTGCTGCAGGGTCTGATGTGCTGGTTGCTGCTGGGATCGATGTTCTGGTTGCTGCTGGGATCGATGTGCTGGTTGCTGCTGTGTCTGATGTTCTGGTCATTGTTGGCATCAATGTGCTGGCAACTGCAGGGTCTGATGTGCTGGTTGTTGTTGGGATCGATGTGCTAGTTTCTGCTGTGTCTGATGTGCTGGTTGCTGCTGGGTCTGATGTGCTGGTTGTTTGGATCGATGTGCTGGTTGCTACTGGGTCAGATCTGCTGGTTGCTGCTAGGATCGATGTGCTGGTTGCTGCTGGGATCAACATGCTGGATGCTGCTGAGTCTGATGTGCTTGTTGCTGCTGGGATTGATGTGCTGGTTGCTGGTGGGTCTGATGTGCTGGTTGCTGCTGGGATTAATGTGCTGGTTGCTGCAGTGTCTGATGTGCTGGTTGCTGTTGGAGTTGATGTGCTAGTTGCTGCTGGAGTCAGTGTGCTGGTTGCTGCTGGGGTCGACGGTCTTGAACCTAAAAGCAGTTCAGACAGACACACTGAGTGGAGAGATTGCTGGGAAATAATTAATCTTAAGTCCCACATATATCGGGGAACCAAGATATTGATGAGCCAGATTGAGCAGGAAATTGCCGATGGGTTTGTACTAACTGTCTACTTCCGATCCTGAGGTCTCTCGAGTTGGTGCTGAGGATTCAGGAATCGATAAACCTGTCAGTTTAACACCTTCGAGCCATAGCACCACAGAAATATACTGCACAGAAACAAACCTTTCAGTCCAACTTGTCCATATCGATCAGATATCTGAACCAAATCCACTCCCATTTGCCAGTACTGGGCCCATATACCACTGAACCCTTCCTATTCATATACCCATCCAGATGCCT
>NW_025129742.1:0-1127 GCF_004010195.1 Chiloscyllium plagiosum | reverse complement strand
TCTTTCCCAACCTCACTCTGTGCATCTCTGGCTCTGTCTCCGTCTCTCCCACATTATCTCCATCTCTTTTCTTAAGTCCACCCTACTCTCCCTCACCCTCTTTCTCTCTCTCTGTATTTGTGACTCCCTGTCCTTCTCTCTCTCTGTGTGGCCCAGCTTTGGTATTACACATCTCTGACTGGCACCACCTCGGTTGAGCCTGTCTTAAAGAATAGGGAAAGGAGGAGAGAGAGAGAGAGAGAGGCAGAAAGACAAAGAGAGAGAGGAAACATCACGGTATAAAATTCTGAGGTGCACAGACCGGATAAATATCAAGAAACCTTTCCCTTTCACAGAGTGGTCATTGACCAGCAGATCCACCCTTAAGTCCATGAGATGTAGGAGGAGGCCATTCAGCCCGTCAAACTCTCCGCCATTTTTGAGATCATGGCTCACCTGATACTCTTCAGTTCCGGGACCCTGTCTTTTCCCCATTAGCGTGATTTCCCAAACAGATTAAAAGTCTCAGCCTTAAATACACTTAACGAGCCAATCTCGACAGCTCTCTGCTCTGACAAATTCCACAGATTGGGTCCCCTCAGAGTCAGGAGATGCCTCCACATCTCTGCCTTAAATGAAGGGCCCCTTAGACTGAGATGAGGCCCCTGGGGTCCCAGACTCTCTCCCTCGAGGGGAAACAAACTCTCCACATCCACCCCGAAGGTTTCAACAAGGTCACCTCTGACCTTTCCCAACACCAACGAGTACAGGCCCAAGCGACTCCAATCGTCCTCACACAACAGACCTCCGTGTCGGAGGCCAACCCGAAGATAAAGAGCAGCATGTTGGAGAAACGCTTTCACCCAGGGGGGAGGTCTCACTGAGATACACCGCCTGAAAAGGTAGAGGGAGGGAGCAGCTCTCCAGATATTTCAGAAGTGTTTCGGTGAACACGTGAAGTGCCATTAGGGGTGGGGGAAGTTCTGGAAAATGAGATTATAACAGAATGGTGCGAGTGGGCAGAGAGGCCATTCGGCCCTTCCAGGCCGCACCAACCGTCCAAAGATCATCCCACCCAGGTCCAGCCCCCAGCCACAAGATTCCCCAATATAGACACAGCCAATCCACCCTAACCAGCACATCCCTGG
>NW_025129741.1:0-1127 GCF_004010195.1 Chiloscyllium plagiosum | reverse complement strand
AACAGTCCATCACTGGGACCGTGCGATTCCCTATGTTCACCTTCCTCGCCTATGGGAGTGCTAAGGCTGCTGGGGAACTGATCAATATGGCCTCCACCTTGGAAAGGCTGGCTAATGAGACTGCCGATGGTTTTGCAGCGGTAAGCACGGCCATCTCCGAGGTGTCGGCTGAGGTCATTGCCACCCGTGCTGTTGTGTTGTCGAACCGTTTGGCCCTTGACTATTTGCGAGTGGCACAAGGTGGCCCCTGTGCTGTTATTGGGGCCTAGTGCGGCACATACATTCCGAACACATCAGACAATATAAGTGACCAAGCGGATCACACCCACCTGGAGGCTGATAATATCCAGTAGGAAGGGAAACAGTTTCATGATTATAATCCTACCCCACTGATTATTACTGGATGGTGGTGGTCTGTTCATCATGCTCCTGCATGTCTCGGACCACAAGGGGGGAACTGAAAACAGGAACGAACTAAACAAGAAATACTTACAGAACACAATGGCGATCTCTGCGTGTGCATGTACAGAACACAAGACACCGCCTTTCGCGGTCTTTTGTTGTACGCGCCATCCAGACTATAAAAACTGCTGTCCCTGATGTTCAAGGAGGGACGGCCTGGTCAAGTTCCACGGTTAGGGGTACAATCACGCTGCCCCTCCCAATAGGTTTTGATTTAATACATTTGATTTACTTGCTTCGAAATGTGAATTTTATTAATTTTGGTACAACACTACCCAATCAATTAACACCCTTGTAAAATGTTCCCCAAATGAGGGAATTGATATTAAAGTTGTTGGCTTTATCACTGCCTGAAAGTTTCCAATTTCTTGATGCATATGAAATCTCCTCCAAAATTCGACTACATTTTTACACAGTCCAGGACAATGAAAATGTTCTTGGATTTTGACATGAGTTCTCCTTACTCCCAAATAACCTCCTCCTGCTAATTTATATCCACAACATTTCCTTTCCAAATCCCACCGGGAATACAACTTGATGACCTGCTGCCCATTTCTCATCCGCCTGAATGTGTGATGGTCTCCATTTCCTCAGGAAGGCCTCATTTAGAAGATAGGAACATTCTGGGGTCACTTCAGATTCTGTGTTCTATATTCGATATTCTA
>NW_025129740.1:0-1127 GCF_004010195.1 Chiloscyllium plagiosum | reverse complement strand
TTTGGGAAGACAGTGGTGTGATTTTGTTTGACTTCTAATTGTTACCATAATTAAGGTATGGTCATTTCCTTTTTGAAGTCCAAAAGTCTGACCAAAGCACTGATGAATTGAAACTCTGAACAAACTTGTATTCAAATGGCGACTAACCAGGAATTTGAAGTGGTTTTCTTGATTTCTTAACAGTTAATGTAGTGACAATCTTCATCCTGCTTCATAAAAATAACTTGTGGATTGTCTCCATGCGTCAGTCGTAAGCTGGTGTCATGTTTCTGTCAGATCTACTGGTCATTATCCTTGGCCGGACATTGAGACACATTCTTATTATTTATGATTTTGTTTATTTCTTGTTCTCCATACAATGTAAGAATATTTACGACACTGTCCTCTGAAAGTTTCTGATTTGGTGTAATAAAAACAATGTTCCGTTGTCTCATGCTTCGGTCACAATCAAATGTATCCTCCACACCTTACCCTCCCATTTTCACTGATTCTCTTGCTCAATGCTTTTTCCTGACAGGCCAATTTAGTGACAATTAGAGCCCTCAGGAGTCCCAGGGCTCACAGCAGAGAAGAAAATTGTCGAGATACAGAGAATGAGATTTGAAGGAAATCCGTCATTTTACTCGTTGTTATCTGAAACAATTTCATCTGTTATATTCAATGTTCACGGAGTTTTCTATTTGAAGAAGTATGTGTCATTTTGGATTTCAGTCTGTTAATTTACATGGGTACATGTTGGAATTGGGTTTCATTTTACAGCTTCTCAGTTATGCAGACTAAGTTCAGAGAGTAGTTGAATACGTTGAATCATTTTTTTAAAGATTATTCAATCCATGAATTCTCCATTTCATTTGGGATATCCAGACAAGAAACAAACTGTCAGTATGATAACAAACTAAGGTCAATGCAGGCTTGAACATTATTATCACAGGTTTGCACATTGCAATTCCTCCCTCTCCTCCATGGGCTGTGCAACAAATTTCGGAAAGAGAGATTTGGACTTTATGTCTGAGAGGAATTATTGGTGATAGTGATTGTGAAGACTTAAACGATAAATGATAGGTGGACTGGAATCTATGCTGGACAAAAAAGAAGATGTGGAAACTTGGAGAAGAGACAAGAAAGAA
>NW_025129739.1:0-1127 GCF_004010195.1 Chiloscyllium plagiosum | reverse complement strand
GAGCTCTAACTCACTCCATCACCGTCACCCTGATGGTTAGTGAAGCTCGAAGAGACTGAAGGAGATACGGACACAGCGAGAGTTACACAGATAAGGAAGTTCGATACTGAACGTAGAACATAGAACATAGAAGAATACAGCGCAGTACAGGCCCTTTGGCCCTCGATGTTACGCCGATCCCAGCCCACCTAACCTACACTAGCCCACTATCCTCCATATGCCTATCCAATGCCTGCTTAAATGCCCATAACGAGCGAGAGTCCACCACTGCTACTGGCAGTGCATTCCATGAACTCACGACTCGCTGAGTAAAGAACCTACCCCTTACTATACCTACCACTCCTTAATTTAAAGCTATGCCCCCTCGTAATAGCTGACTGCATACATGGAAAAAGGTTCTCACGGCGAACCCTATCAAAACCCCTAATCATCTTGTAGACCTCTATCAACTCACCCCTAAACCTTCTTTTCTCCAATGAAACAACCCCAAGTGCCTCGGCCTTTCCTCATACGAATATGCCTTCTTCACCGCACTATTTACCTGGGTGGCAACTTTCAAAGATCTGTGTACATCGACAACAAGATCCCTCTGCTCATCCACACTACCAAGTATCCGACCATTAGCCCAGTACCCCATCTGGGCTAATGGTGTGTTAGGGAGTGTTAGGGAGTGTTACACACATACGAAAGGTAGCATGGAATGAAGGAGATAGGGAGTGTTACACACATAGGGAGGGTAGCAGGGAATGAAGAAGATATAGAGACAGGAAGAGTTACTCAGATCGTGAGAGTAATAAGTACTGAAGGAGATATGGAGACAGGGAGTGTTTCACAGATTGGGAAGGTCGGGACTGAAGAAGATTTCGAGACAGGGAGTATTACATAGATAAGGAGGGCAGCAAGGAACGAAGGAGATACAGAGACAGGGAGTGTTACACGGATCGTGAGGATAGTAGGGACTGAAGGAGATACAGAGACAGTGAGTGTTACACAGAAAGTGAGGGTAGTAGGGACAGAGGAAGATAGGGAGACAGGAAGTTTTACACAGATGGGGGTAGCAGGGATTGAAGGAGATACGTGTACAGGAATGTTATACAGATAGGGAGGCTAGGAGAGACTGATGAATA
>NW_025129738.1:0-1127 GCF_004010195.1 Chiloscyllium plagiosum | reverse complement strand
CACCAGTGAGGGTACAGTCACTATAAAGTGCTGGACAGAAAACACACACCAGGGAGGACACAGTCACTATAAAGTACTCCTCAGAAAACACACACCAGTGAGGGTACAGTCACTATAAAGTGCAGTACAGAAAATACACACCAGTGAGGATACAGTCACTATAAAGTACTGTACAGAAGACAGACACCAGTGAGGATACAGTCACTATATAGTACTGTACAGAAAACACACACCAGTCAGGTTGCAGTCACTATAAAGTACTGTACAAAAAACACACACCAGTGAGGGTACAGTCACTATAAACTCCTGTACAGAAAACACACACGAGTGAGGATACAGTCATTTTGAACTACTGTACAGAAAACACACACCAGTGAGGGTACGGTCACAATAAAGTACTGTACAGAAAACACACACCGGTGAGGGCACAGTCACTATAAAGTACTGCACAGAAAACACACACCGGTGAGGGTCCAGTCACTATATTGTACTGTACAGAAAACACACACCAGTGAGGGTACAGTCACTATAAACTCCTGTACAGAAAACACACACGAGTGAGGATACAGTCACTATGAACTCTGTACAGAAGACAGACACCAGTGAGGATACAGTCACTATAAAGTACTGTACAGAAAACACACACCAGTCAGGTTGCAGTCACTATAAAGTACTGTACAAAAAACACACACCAGTGAGGGTACAGTCACTATAAACTCCTGTACAGAAAACACACACGAGTGAGGATACAGTCATTATGAACTACTGTACAGAAAACACACACCAGTGAGGGTACAGTCAGTGTAAAATACTGTACAGCAAACACACACCAGTGACAGTAGATGCAATATAATCTCCTGTACAGAAAACACACACCAGTGAGGACACAGTAACTATAAAGTACTGTACAGAAAACACACTCCAGTGAGGGTACAGTCACTATAAAGTACTGTACAGAAAACACACACCAGTGAGTGTACAGTCACTATAAAGTACTGTACTGAAAATACAAACCAGTGAGGACACAGTCACTATAAAGTACTGTCCAGAAAACACACACCAGTGAGGGTAGAGTCACTATAAACTCCTGTACGGAAAACACACACCAGTGAGGGTACAGTCACCAT
>NW_025129737.1:0-1127 GCF_004010195.1 Chiloscyllium plagiosum | reverse complement strand
GAGTCAGATCAACAGCCAATCAGAAGACAATCCAATCTCAGTGATTGCATGACGTTCTGTACTGTATAAAAGACTGGGTCAGGGACAGGGATAGGTCGGACTTCGTGAACTGACACACTGTGCTGTTTGTCAGGGACGGGAAGACCTAGACCCAGAGCTCTGTATACTTTATCCACTCACTGCTAAAATAAACTAAGAGTTTGAGACCGAATATCTTCTCCTATTGCTTCATTGAAAGAACACGAAGGACTCGGCTCACACATAGAGGAAAGTAAGCTGGTAGATTGAGCCCAAGTCCAACAATTTGGTGACCCCGACATGATGAAGACGGAGAAGTGACGGAAAAGAGAGAAAAATAGAAACAACGGACAACTGATATCTGATGACAACAACAAACGGCGCCGCATAAAAAGGTGAGCAGACTCCTGTTTATATCAAAGTTCTGCAATTGGAGATACCAAATTGATTGTTGTCATTATACTGCAAGTGTCCTAGTGATAGTAAGTGGATAAAGTTTTGATATTATACGTACAGGTTTAAAGTCCCATGGGGTTAGAGTCCCCATAAAAGCAACAAAGTTTAATACATACAGGTTTAAAGTCCCATGGGGTTAGAGTCCTCATAAAAGTAACAAGGTACGTAAGTGTGAGGAGGTTTAAAGTCCATTGAGCAGGATCTCAAAAAAGCAACGCTCACAAATTTTGGTTTATTATTGATGTGTTGTAAGTTTTAAAATTACATTGGGGAATGTATGGAGGGTGTCAGAAAAGCCAATAGTGTCTCGAAGACAAAGACGGTGGTGTCTCAGCGAGAGAGAGTCGGCAGTGGAAACCTAACAGTGACAACGAAACTGCTGATAATTCTCACTGAAAGGGTCAGTTGCTCGGGTATACTCCATACAAACTGACTGGCCACCGGATTTGTCTCTGATTGGGTTGGTTGCTCGGTTATATTACATCCAAACCAACTGATTACTGCACGGGAGGATTTTAAAAAAACACATAAAATGGAAGGGGAATTTGATAGAGAGTGTGAAGAATACGGAGGATGTTCTTCCAACTTAATGTTGCCCATAAAACATCAGTGGGGTAAAGCCAGATGTCAGTGGGCTCGCAAAGAACAAACAA
>NW_025129736.1:0-1127 GCF_004010195.1 Chiloscyllium plagiosum | reverse complement strand
AGTTCGATGTATCTCAAAATATGTCAAATAATGTGTATGTTCTTGGGTACTGGGTTCGGTTAGCGAACTGTCTGTTTCCTGACCAAAGACCGCAGTTGAAAGGTATTTAACAGCAGAGTGAGGACATATGCAGGAATAAGATAAGAGATCCATTAGTGTTGTGCATGAGATGGAAGTAGAGAAAATTACAACCCGACAGACTTAAACCGTTCAATATCACACAGATCCAGAAGGAGTGGCTACCATACTCAACAGAGAATTCTTTGAAGCGAGTCGGAGTGAGTGGAGTACGCCGATCTTGTTGGTTCCCAAATCCGACGGGACTGAACGATATTATGGGGACTACCGGAAGGTCAACGCCATAACAAATTTTGAGTCAGACCTAACACCAAGACTGGAGGACAGCAGAGAGAAAGTTGGACAATCCAGTTACATCACAAAGTTGGACATACTGTGTAGTTATTGGCTGGGAAATTTATCAGAAAAAAGTGAAAGATGTTTCTGCGTTTGTCACCCCAAATGAATTTTATCAATTCAAAGTGATGCCTTTTACAAAGAAAAACACAGAAGCAATATTCAAAAGACTCATGAACGGAGTTGCGACATGAGTAACAAATTGTCCACTTCATCTGTTTGATTCATTGATGTTTCGCGAGGCATGTAATGATCGCATGTTACAATTGGCAGCACTCTTTGAACGATTACGAATAAATAAACCAAATTAGAGAAAACAGATTTGTGAAGACAGAAGTGATGTTCGAGGGAAATGCATTCAATCATGGAATGTTGAACACATCGAAACACGACAAAAAATGCAGTTTGGAATGTCCACGATGAAAACTCGAAGAAAGAGATACTTTGATTTTTTTTATTATTAGACAGACTTTACCAGGTGTTCATTCGAAACTTCCGCAGCACGTTGTAACTGCTGACAGGTTCATTAAAGAAAATCACAAAAACATAAAGAACAGAACTATGACAAGAGGCATTTGAGAATTTAAAAGCAATATAAACCACAGCAACAGTTTGAGGTATAGCAAGTTTTGAAACGCTTCAAAGTTGAAACTGATACGAGAGATATATCAGTGTAGCTGTACCGCTCCAGGAATATATTAATGGATTTCACC
>NW_025129735.1:0-1127 GCF_004010195.1 Chiloscyllium plagiosum | reverse complement strand
TCAGGTCACAATTCTAAATCCATTTTAATCAATCTGTTCAGATGTATTATGAAACACATCTGTGGTATTTACACCTAGACCTGTGTGCCCGAAAGTAGGGTCATTCGCACCACTCGACAATATGCATAAAGCTGTAACATTATTCTTCTGTGTATTTGCTCATCAGCCTGTTCTGACATGCTGTGACATACCTCTGCAACAGGCAGAACTTGAATTCAGACATTCTAGAACAGAGCTAGGAACACTACGACAAAGTTCAGGAATTTGAATCAAATCGAGAGCTCTGGGTCAGAGGCAGGGACACTACCATACCAAGATTTTGGATCATATTTTAAGTACCAATAACGTGTGTGACTGCTCTCTTCCTAAAACCATGAAATGATACCAGGCCGTTGATTTCTGTCCAGCCTCTCCTCCCGACTGATTGTGTCTGCAATCTGCCCCTTCTCCCCTAACCACACAAGGCCACCCAACCTCAGGGTCTTTGTGAAAATCAAGGCTGCAGTGTGCAGGCCTCCTGAAGAGGGGAGAGAATTTTAAAATTAAACGGGTAAGGTAAGGAGGTGGTAATATCACTCACTGGGCTGAGGGGTTGCGTTTGGAATTTAGTTTGAATTAATGCGAGTTATTGGATTTGGGAGATCAAACAAGAGCAGGATCTACACAATTTAAAGTAGGGCCTTTGGCAGTGTTGTAGAACAGAAACCAAGGCCGTCAGGTATAATTTTTAAAAATTTCATCTCATATAGATAGCGTGGATGAGAAGGTGTTTCACGCACTTGTATTTGAGTATCGTAATTGCGATGTCATGTTGTGGTTGTACAGGACATTGGTGAGACCTCTTCTGGAATACTGCGTCCAGTCTGGTCATCCTGCCCGCTCATTCCATAGACACACCACCCTCTGGGTGAAAAAGCTGCCCCTCAGGTCAGTTTTAAATGTTCCCCTCTCAACTTAAGCCTATGTCCTCAAGTTTTGGTCTCCCCATACCCTTAGAAAATACCTTGACTATTCACTTTGATATTATTGACTTGATATTATTAAACTGGAGAGGATTGAGAAGAGATTAACCTGGATGTTTCTGGGAAAGGAGGGATTGGGCTATCAGGAGAGGCTGGGTAAGCTGG
>NW_025129734.1:0-1127 GCF_004010195.1 Chiloscyllium plagiosum | reverse complement strand
GGTCTGGAACACAGTGTCTGAGAATGTGGGTTACAACGGCTTAATCCAGGGGTTAGGCTCTGGAAGACAGTGCCTGAGAGTGTGGGGGAGGCCGGATTAATTCAGGGGTTAGGGTCTGGAACACAGTGCCTGAGAGAGTGGGTTAGGCCAGATTCATTCAGGGATTATGTGTAGAACAAAGTGCCTGAGAGTGTGGGATAGGCCGGATTAATCCAGGGGTTAAGGTCTGGAACACAGTGTCTGAGAATGTGGGTTACACCGGCTTAATCCAGGGGTTAGGCTCTGGAACACAGTGTCTGAGGGTGTGCAGGAGGCTGAATTAATGCAGGTATGATGGTCTGGAACACAGTGCCTTAGAGATTGGGATAGGCCGGTAGAGATTGGGATAGGCCGGATTAATCCAGGGGTAAGGATCTGGAACACAGTGCCTGAGAGTGTGGGACAGACCAGATTAATTCAAGGATTTATGGTCTGGAACACAGTGCCTGAGAGTGTGGGGAGGCAGGATTAATCCAGGGGTTAGGGTCTGGAACACAGTGTCTGAGAATGTGGGTTACGCCGGCTTAATCCAGGGGTTAGGCTCTGGAACACAGTGCCTGAGAGTGTGGGGGAGGCCGGATTAATTCAGGGGTTAAGGTCTGGAACACAGTGCCTGAGAGTGTGGGGGAGGTCGGATTAATCCAATGTTAGGGTCTGGAACACAGTGCCTGAAAGTGTGTGATCTGCCGGATTTATCCAGGGGTTAGTGTCTGGAACACATTGTCTGAGGGTGTGGGTTTGGCTGGATTAATCGAAGGCTTAGGGTCTGGAACACAGTGCCTGAGAGTGTGAAATAGGCCGGTCAATCCAGGGGTTAGTGTCTGGAACACAGTGTCTGAGGGTGTGGGTTTGGCTGGGAGTGTGGGATAGGCTGGATTAATCCAGGGGTTTTGGTCTGGAATACAGTTTCTGAGAGTATGGGGAAGGCCGGATTAAATCAGTGGTTTGGGTCTGGAACAAAGTGTCTGAGAGTGTGGGATAGGCCGGGTCAATCCAGGTGTTAGCTTCTGGAATACAGAGTCTGTGCGTGTGGGATAGGCCGGGGTAATCCAGGTGTTAGGGTTTAGTAACACAGTACCTGAGAGTGT
>NW_025129733.1:0-1127 GCF_004010195.1 Chiloscyllium plagiosum | reverse complement strand
TTCCCATAACTAACCCACCTAACCTACACATCCGTGGGCACTATGGGCAACCACTTTAAACTGCACATCTTTGGACTGTGGCAGGAAACTGGAGCACTTAGAGGAAACCCACACAGTCACGGGGAGAATGTTCAAACTCCACATAGAGGGTCGCCTGAGGTTGGAATTGAACCCAGCTCCTTGGTGATGTGAGGAAGCAGTGCTACACACAGGTCCACCATACTCCTCCGTTAGTTCTGTCAGTAACTTTGGCTGACTAAAGAAATCTGCCTGACTTGTTCTTATCATTGAACCTGACCCAGTCTGAGACCTTTAACACCGGCCATATCACCAACCTGGTTACATTTAAAATTTGTTGTGAGCAGTGGATGAGTGAGACTAGAAAAGGAAAGAGTGACACCCCCCATCCTCAGTCACAACTGGAGTGAGAAAAAAATCACAAAGTGGGAATTCATTCAAGTGGGAGTTCTCTTTCACAGAAGTATGGGATGGCTGAATCTTTATATTATATCGAGGCTGGCTTCGTCTGATTTTCCATAGACAGGTGAATCAGGGATAATGGTACAAGGAGAGAAAAGTACAGCTGGAACCACAATGAGATGAGCCATGACCTTATTTACTGGTTGAGTCGTGTCAAAGGGCCAAATGGTCCACTCTGTCCCTCAGCCCTATGTTTTGATGTTCCATTCAGCCCTTCGGACCTGCTACATAGGGACAGATCGAGCCACTCCGATGGTTAGGTGCAGTTTTTGTAATGTACTTGGAAAATCCAGGTTGGGTCAGGAAGTGACACTCACCCCCAATCTCTGTTTCCAGGCTTCCCCTCTCCGCAACGTCTGTTCCAGATGTGGGTCATGTTACAGACCCAGATTTGCTGTAAATACAGCCCCTTTTCCCCCACCCAGTGCTAACCTAAACAAACCCTCTGCTCACCTGAATGTAGCATTACACAACACAACTTCCGGAAAAATAACCAGTTACTTTGCAAAAGCATAACATGTGAAATTAATAAATACGAACAAGAGTAGGCTATTCGGCCCCTCAAGATTGCCATGTAATTAATTACAAACATGGCTGATCTACTCCAGGTCTATCTCCACTTTCTTGCCGACTCCTTGTATCCCTCC
>NW_025129732.1:0-1127 GCF_004010195.1 Chiloscyllium plagiosum | reverse complement strand
CTATGTTCTATGTTCTATGTTCTATGTTCTATACACATCTATTACCTTTTCCAGATGACACTCCTGATTGTCTGTGTAATGTCTTGCAGACTATACACATCTATTACCTCTTCCAGATATCAGTCCTGATTGTCTGTGCAATGTCTTGCAGACGAAACACATCTATAACCTCTTCCAGATATCACTCCAGTTTGTCTGTGTAATGTCTTGCCGTCTATATACGTCTATTACCTCTTCCAGATGTCACTCCTGATTATATGTGAAATGTCTTGCAGACGAAACACGTCTATTACCTCTTCGAGATATCAGTCCTGATTTTCTGTGTAATGTAATGCAGACTATGCACATCTATTACCTTTTCCAGACGTCACCCCTGAATATCTATGTAATATCTTGGAGACCATACAGATCTATTACCTCTTCCAGATGTCACTCCTGACTGTCTTTGTCATGTCTTGCAGACTATACACATGTAATACCTCTTCCAGATGTCACTCCTGATTGTCTGTGTAATATATTGCAGACTATACACATCGATTACCCCTTCCAGATGTCACTCCCGATTGTCTGTTTAATGTCTTGCAGACTATAACATCTATTACCTCATCCAGATGTCACTCCTGATGGACTGTGTAATGCCTTGCAGACTATACACATCTATTACCTCTTCCAGATGTCACTCCTGATTATCTGTATAATATATTGCAGACATTGCACATCTATTCTCTCTTCCAGATGTCACGCCTGATTGTCTGTGTAATGTCTTGCAGACTATACACATCTATTACCTCTTCCAGATGGCACTCCTCATTGTCTGTGTAATGTCTTGCAGACTATACACATCGATTACCTCTCCCAGATTTCACTCCTGATTGTCTGTCTAATATCTTCCAGACTATACACGTGTATTACCTCTTCCTGATGTCACGCCTGATTGTGTGTGTAATGTCTTGCAGACTATATACGTCTATTACCTCTTCCAGATGTCACTCCTGATTGTCTGTGTAATGTCTTGCAGACTATACACATGTATTACCTCTTCCAGGTGTCACTCCTGATTAACTGTGTAGTGTCCTGCAGACTATACACATCTTTTACCTCTTACAGATGTCACTCCTGATTGGCTG
>NW_025129731.1:0-1127 GCF_004010195.1 Chiloscyllium plagiosum | reverse complement strand
TTTAATTGTGCTTCCTTCAAATCTGCTACATTCACTGGTAGATTCGAATTGCATCTGAATCACATCACCATACTCTCAACTTTTTAAAAAAATACACCTGCGTTATCTTGTTAATGTATTTTGAGGGGATTTGGTCTAGTTGACGACACCCACAAAGAGACAGCCACGACTGAGCCACATGGCCACACTTTTATCAGGATTTTCAAAGTGAGGAAAAACTCTGCTTGGCAGAGCAGGGTGACGTTGGATATGGATATTTCAGGTGTTTTGTTTCATTCAGAAGTGGAAAGCCCATACTAATGGGGGAGTGAGCTTTAAAGAGATTGAACTTCGGTAGTGAAGAGGAGGAGGCTGAGACCACGAACTGGAAATTGCAAACGTCAGTAGTTCGTTCGAGAAAATGTTAATATAAGCTGGAATGGACTGGGCAAGGGGAGAAAAAAGTGTTGTCAAGGTAGGAACAGATGTGTTCTGTGGGGCAGGTGGAGGCAAAAATAATGGGTCTGCCCGAGAGGTTCTGTTTGTAGATTTTGAGAATTAGGTAGAAGCGGTCTTTATGGGGTTTACATACTATGAACACGGAGGTAGAGTCAAAGGAGTTGGGTTAGCGAGTGTTGGAGATCACTGGATGAAATGAAATCAGTGAGCATTGTGGACACAATAGCCTCATGTTTCCTACAGGGGTCTTGATCCATAAGGACATTGAATTTGGTATTTGTGAGCAGACACTCAACTTTTACAATGTAGAGGTTGGTGTACCAGGCAACAGCACCATCTTTGATGGCAGTGTTTACTGCAAATTTAGGGTTGGATCTGAGAGCACAAAATGCAGTCAGTTCAGAGGAAGATATTTTGGAACACGTGAGTGGGGCAGAGAAATTGAGATGACCAATGTCATGTTGACCGTTCTCAAAGGACAGGTCGAGTGAAGGTAAATGGCTAGAGGGAGGCACAAGGTTGAGGAATAGTTTTGGAGGTGTGTGAAGAGATGTGCATTATGGGAAGGGGTTTCTTCTCTGAAGATATTGGTACCAAGGCTAAAATGAGGGAAGGAAGGCTTCTGTCAGCTCAGTTTCTCTGTTACATAAAAATAAAATTTCTTCAGCCAGAGAGTGGTGGGCCTGTGG
>NW_025129730.1:0-1127 GCF_004010195.1 Chiloscyllium plagiosum | reverse complement strand
TACTGTCTGAGGGTCAGTGCTGAGGGAGACAGGGAGTGGTTCTGCGATGGATGAGCGATCTCCCTTCCCCCTCCCCTCCCTCTGGAAATCCCGAATCTCACTCGAAGCCCTTTGCCGCCCCCCCCTCCCCTCCCCCCCACCCCCCGCTTGCTGCAGGACCTGAGGAGACACAGAACATTCCGGAAGGCGATGGGCAGTCCGGAGGGGGCGTGGCGTCCAATGATGAGGAACTGGCTGAGGAAGACGAGGAGGATGACGATGACCTGTACTATTGAACTCTGACCTGCGTCCCCCCAACCCGACACCCCTTTACCTCCCTGCGCCATCCACACACCCACCCCCTTGGCCGAGGTGGTGGGGGAGGGGGCATATTTAAAGTGACCTCCCCCCCCATCTTCAGGAGGGGACTTGTGTGAGGGGGAGAGAGAGAGAGTGTGGGTTGGGTTGGGTGGAGGTGTTGGGGGTGGTGGGAGCTTTGAAACAGTTCCCGCACTGGATTATCATTTGGAAAACCGTCCGTTTCTCTTGCTCCCCCTCCCCGCGCGTTATTTAAAACCTCGATCTGATTATTTGGAGCATGAGGCGTATAAAACAAGGTGTCCTGCAGTGCAGGAGTTGTAAGGTCTGATCACTGTCAAAAGTCCTGTCAGACTCAGGATCAAATTTGTCTGGGGTCGGCGGGGGGGGGGGCGGGGGGGGAGCGCCCCGCGTTGACCACGCGCACCCGCCCCCCCCCACTCCCCCCACCACAACCATTTTGTTTTATTTATTAATTCGATAATTCGGGACTTGAACCGGGGGGGGGCGTCTCTCCCCCCACTGGGGGACGTTATCTCGGTCTCTCGGCGATAATCCCCACTACGGCCGTCCCCTTCCCACCTCCCCAAATCCCCGCCAACCCATTTACAAATGGGGGCTTTCCTATGTCAACAGTCACGCCTGACACACACACACACACACACATCTGCTCCTTATGCACTGCCGGCGCCACCAGTGGCCGGAGGCCGAGACTGCGGCACCTCCCGGAGTGTGGGGGCTGGGGGTGGGGGAAGGCTTTCATGGATTTGTTCCAATGTTTTCCGGCAAGAAAAGGATTTTCGTTAACAAACGCCAAAGATTTTGGAGGT
>NW_025129729.1:0-1127 GCF_004010195.1 Chiloscyllium plagiosum | reverse complement strand
CATTTAGACACTCCCCCAGGACCTGTGCGTAGTTGCTCCCCAGGCCGTCAGGGACCTGTTAACTTTAACCAGACACTCTGCGGCGGCGTACAAAAGTCGGATCCGGGCGACGAACCGCGTACTCTGCGGCGGCGTACAAAAGTCGGATCCGGGCGACGAACTGCGTCCCGAACCCGAATGCCCGCAGAGTCCTGAGCAGGTACTCGTGAGTACTCGTGATCGACCCTGTCGAACGCCTTCTCCTGGTCGAGAGACAGGAAGGCGCTCGGCAGACCAGCC
The DNA here is from genome assembly GCF_004010195.1 of Chiloscyllium plagiosum. Classification (NCBI taxonomy): domain Eukaryota; kingdom Metazoa; phylum Chordata; class Chondrichthyes; order Orectolobiformes; family Hemiscylliidae; genus Chiloscyllium; species Chiloscyllium plagiosum. The sequence goes on along the minus strand of NW_025129729.1, from coordinate 848 downwards.
CGTCAACAGAAATGGATCAAGTCCCGGACCAGGAGGACGTTGTCGTGTATCCTCCGGCCCGGGACCGTGTAGGACTGGTCCGGGTGAATCATGTGGGCCAGCACGGAGGCCAGGCGAGAAGACAACACCCTGGTGAAGATTTTGTAATCCGTGCTGAGGAGGGAGACCGGACGCCAGTTCTTTAACGAACGAAGGTCCCCCTTCCTTGGCAGCAGGATGATGACCGCCCTGTGCCAAGAAAGGGGCAGCTGTCCGGCATTTAGACACTCCCCCAGGACCTGTGCGTAGTCGCTCCCCAGGACATCCCAGGATGCCCTGAAGAACTCCACAGTCAGCCCGTCCAGCCCCGGGGTTTTGCCCCTCGAGAGCCGGTCGAGGGCGCTGGTCAGCTCCTCTAAAGTGACGGGAGCATTGAGCCTTCCGGCGTTCTCTGGGCTGAGCTGTGGCAGGTCTTCCCACAGAACTCTGTGAGCATCCTCGCTGGACGGATCTGGAGAGAACAGAGCCGTGTAATAGTTTCGGACCTGGGCCCTGATACCCTCTGGATCCGAGACGAGGGACCCGTCGTCGGCCAGCAGCACAAGGAGCTGCTGATGGGTGCCACGCCTTTTTTCCAGCGAGTAGAAGAAGGGGGAGCCGCGGTCCAAGTCCTGGAGGAGCTGGATCCGCGACCTCACGTACATGCTCCGAGCCCCGACGAGCTGCAGGTCCCGGAGCGCGGCCTTCTTCTCTTCGTACGCCCTGCGCAGGGCCAGGTCCGCGTCGGGCTGACCGAGGCGTGACTCCGAGTCGAGCAACTCCTTCTCCAACTCCCGGATCCTGGATTTCCGCCTCTTCGTCGACCCCCT
>NW_025129728.1:0-1127 GCF_004010195.1 Chiloscyllium plagiosum | reverse complement strand
CTTTATGTGAAGGCAGCATTATTACAACAGCAGTCTGCCTCTCTGTTCATAAAGTGGCGAGGATTACGAGTTTTTCTAATTAATGCATATTCCAATGATGATTCTTCCCTCGATGAGGTCATCCCTTCCCTATCACAATCCAATTTCAGTGAGAACCATCTTCTACCAACTGGGAATGATAAAGCTGTCATCATCAGAGCTGCAACACCAGTCTCCCAGTGGAGATCACACAGAATATAATGGAAACACGCAGAAAATGTAACACCGCAGAGTTTCATGCTTGCATTTTTATGTGCTAGAATAAAGGATTGCCACTCTGCATTGAAAATGCATCTGCCAATTCAATTAGCCAGGAAAGTTTTCTATATGATTCTTGCCATCATTGGCGTTCCCGGTAAGTGCTTATAATTATTTACAATTTGTGGATGACATCCTTCCTGGTTTTCCTTGTTAATTAAGAGATTTGCATTCTGATGTAATATTCAATGTTATACACACTCCTGAGTTGAAATATCAGACAGTTAAATTAGATATTAAAAAAATTCTGTTGTTTCATTGATTTACTTCATGATTACCCTTAGTCAAATGTTATGAACTCCTGAATTGCATCTTAGACTGGAGGCTACCTTCAGGGAAGGAGTTATTGGAAATGTCAGCAACTGCAATGGATCTTGGTCAGTCAGTGCAGTGGATCTCATCAACCCAGTGTTCTCACATTCCTGCGTGTATCTGTGTTTGTGCAGTTGTATTGTTAGCAGCACATTTCCCCCTTCCTACATTAGGGAGCACTACAGTAAAAGGGTTTTGAGCTGGTTAATCTCCTTTACACCGTGTGGGTTTCAGATTCTGTTAGCTCTGACTGTTGGATGTTCAGAATCCGCTGTCGGTTTGGGTAACTGTTGAGGAGCACGGATTGACCTTTCCAATTATGGGAGTGATGAAGATTTGAGGAATAATTTTCTTCTTATAGAATCACGCAGCACAGAAATGGCCCCTTTGTCAACTCCTCCATCCTGACCAGATATCGCAAATTAACCTCGTCCCATTTCCCAACATTTGGCCCATAGCCTTCTAAATCCTTCCTGTTCATATACCCAGGCCTTTTAAATGTTTTAATTTTACCCACC
>NW_025129727.1:0-1127 GCF_004010195.1 Chiloscyllium plagiosum | reverse complement strand
GCAGATGAAAGATAATTTTGATAAATGCGAGATGTTTGGTTGCAAAAACAGACAGCAAGATTATCTGAATAGATTAGGAAAGGAAGAGTTACAACAAAGGGTGTCTTTGTACACCAGTCACTGAGAGTAAGCATGCAGGTGCAGCAGGTGGTGAAGGCAAATGGTATGTTGGCCTTCATGGTGGGGTAGGCCAGAACCAGTGGTCATAGTCTAAAGGATATAGGTTAGGCTATTCAGAACTGAGATAAGGAGAAATTTCTTCATATAGACAGGGTTGAACCAACAAAATTCTCTGCCACAAAATGTATTTCAGGACAACTCTCCCTCTTTATGGGCATTTAAGCGGGCATTGGATAGGTATATGGAGGATAGTGGGTTAGTTTGGATCGGCGCAACATCGAGGGCCAAAGGGCCTGTACTGCGCTGTATTGTTCTATGTTCTAACACATTGAATAATTTCAAGGGTAAGATATAGTTCTTAGGGCTAAAGAGATCAAATGGTATGGGGAGAAAGTGGGACTAGGGTATGGAGTTGGATGATCAGTCATGATCATACTGAATGACAGAGCAGGCTCAAGGGGCTTATTATTATCTTGCTTTTCATGTTACTAACAGCAAAAATATACAAATACTTCTAAAACATGTTAATTGCTTATCTGGATCACAAAAGAAAAAGCTTATTCTTTTTTACAGCCTCTTTAAAGGTTTACACAAGCATAATTATTACAAAGTTCCAGTGGTATTTAATTCACCCCGGGAGAAAGTGCTAGTTTCTATTAGCTTTCCAATATTACAACATTCACACAACAAACATAATTCACACTTCAAATTCTGCAATATTTTTCAACGATTTCACTAAGTCTGGGTGAATTTCATTCAGAAATGTAGTACAGCCGATATGTAATCTAAACATTCACATCACATTGTATAAGGCAAAGAGATCTTCAATTAAACTGGATTATCACAAAATACTATTCCATTGCTGCAAAAGGACAAAACCTTTTCCTCTCTCATGATTATTTAATGAATAAATATTCAGTTAGATGCAGCGTTCTAACGAAAATACTATTTAGAACAGGAAAAGTTTATAGCACAGTCTCTGCAGATTGTGTACACAGCTGCACTGT
>NW_025129726.1:0-1127 GCF_004010195.1 Chiloscyllium plagiosum | reverse complement strand
GCCCTGCTATATTATGTGTTTAATCCCTGCTATTTTCTGTGATTAAGGCATGCTATATTCTGGGATTAAGCCCTTTTATATTCTGGGTTTAAGGCCTGCTATATTCAGGGATTGGGCCCAGCCAGATTCTGGGATTAAGCCCTGCGATATTCTGGGTTTAAGGCCTGCTATATTCTGGATTTAAGGCCTGCTATATTCTGGGATTAAGGCCTGTTATATTCTGGGATTAAGCCCTGATATATTCTGGGACTAAGGCCTGCTATATTCTGTGATTAAGGCATGCTATATTCTGGGATTAAGACCTTTTATATTCTAGGTTTAAGGCCTGATATATTCTCGGATTAAGCCCTGCTATATTCTTGGTTTCAGGTCTGATATATTCTGGGATTAATGCCTGCTATATTCTGGGATCAAGGCCTGTTACATTATGTGTTTAATCCCTGCTGTATTCTGGGATTAAGGCATGCTATATTCTGGGTTTAAGGCCTATTATATTCTGGGATTATGGCCTTATATATACTCAGATTAAGCCCTGCTATATTCTTGGTTGAAGGTCTGATATATTCTGGGATTAAGACCTGCTATATTCTGGGTCTAAAGCCTGCTATATTCTGGGTTTAAGGCCTGCTATATTCTGTGATTAAGGCTTGCATTATTTTGGGATTAAGGCCTGATATATTCTGGGATTAGGCCCTGCTATATTCTGGGATTAAGGCCTGCTATATTCTGGGTATAAGGCCTGCTATATACTGGTATTAAGCCCTGCTATATTCTGGGTTTAAGGCCTGCTATATTCTGGGTTTCAGGCCTGCTACATTCTGGGATTAAGCCCTGCTATATTCTGGAATTAAGCCCCGCTATATTCTGGGATTAAGGCTGCTAAATTCTGGGTTTAAGGCCTCCTATATTCTGAGATTAGGCCCTGCTGTATTCTGGGATTACAACCTGCTATATCTTGGGATTAAGGCCTGCGATATTCCTGGATAAGGCCGGCTATATTCTGGGTTTAAGGACTGTTGTATTCTGGGACTAAGGCCTGCTTTACTCTGGGTTTAAGGCCTGCTATATTCTGGGATCACGGCCTGCAATATTCCGGGTTTAAGGCCTGCTAGACTCTGGGATAAAGC
>NW_025129725.1:0-1127 GCF_004010195.1 Chiloscyllium plagiosum | reverse complement strand
AAACACTGTGGGCGTTGGTGTAGGGAATCACTGGGCTCTGGTGTAGGGAATCACTGTTGGTGCTGGTGTGGGGAATCAATGCGGGCGCTGGTATAGGGAATCAGTGTGGGTGCTGGTGTAGGGAATCACTGTGGGTGCTGGTGTAGGAAATCACTGGGCGCTGGTGGAGGGAATCACTGTGGGCGCTTGTGTAGGGAATCACTGGGCGTTGGTGTAGGGAATCACTGTGGGCGCTGGTGTAGGGAATCACTGTGGGCGCTTGTGTAGGGAATCACTGTGGGCGCTGTTGTAGGGAATCACTGTGGGTGCTGGTGTAGTGAATCACTCTGGGCGCTGGTGTAGTGAGTCACTGTGAGCGCTGGTGTAGGGAATCACTGTGGGTGCTGGTGTAGGAAATCACTGTGGGCGCTGGTGTAGGGAATCATTGGGCGTTGGTGTACGGAATCACTGTGGGTGCTGGTATAGGGAATCAGTGCGGATGCTGGTGTAGGAAATCACTGTGGGCGCTGGTGTAGGGAATCACTGCGGGCGCTGTATAGGGAATCAGTGTGGGCGCTGATGCAGGGTATCACTGAGGGTGCTGCTGTAGGGAATCACTGTGGGTGCTGGTGTAGGGAATCACTGTGGGCGCTGGTGTAGGGAATCACTGCGGGCGCTGTATAGGGAATCAGTGTGGGCGCTGATGCAGAGAATCACTGCGGGCGCTAGTATAGGGAATCACTGTGGGTGCTGGTGTAGGGTATCACTGGGCACTGGTGTAGGGAATCACTGTGGGCACTGGTGTAGGGAATCAGTGTGGGTGCTGGTGGAGAGAATCACTGCGGGCGCTAGTATAGGGAATCACTGTGGGTGCTGGTGTAGGGTATCACTGGGCACTGGTGTAGGGAATCACTGTGGGTGCTGGTGTAGTGAATCACTGTGGGCGCTGGTATAGGGAATCACTGGGCTCTGGTGTAGGGAATCACTGGGCTCTGGTGTAGGGAATCACTGTGGGCGCTGGTGTAGAGAATCTCTGCGGGCGCTGGTGTAGGGAATCACTGTGGGCGCTGGTGTAGGGAATCAGTGTGCGCGCCGGTGTAGAGAATCACTGCGGACGCTGGTATAGGGAATCACTGTGGGTGCTGGTG
>NW_025129724.1:0-1127 GCF_004010195.1 Chiloscyllium plagiosum | reverse complement strand
CCTTTTATTTACCAGATAGTGCGTTTTTTTTTATCTTTTCCTAACCAAACATAAAATATATAATGTCATGGTTACTGGACGTATACTGCTCTCCCAATCCTGCCTGCAATATACTGACTGGCTTCATTCCCCACAGTGAGGCACACATCACTGCCCCACCCTTTGTTGTATCTGCTCCATGATGATACAAGGAGCTTTCTGGAGTAAATCTCAAGGCATCTGTCCCCTCTTCAAATAACATCACTGCCAGAATTAATGCTTGGAAATGAAATGCCTGTGTATAATAAACCTATTTTTGTTTTGACACACCTCAGTAAATTGGTTTTATATCTGCTCCTGTACTTTCTTTTATCTGGGGGTCTATAATATGTTTCCAGCCGTGCCTCTGCCATGGTTTTGATCCTGAGCTCTAACCACCAATGCTCATTAGAAAGTATTTCCAAGATATCGCCCCTCCTTACTGTTGTAACTGACTCCATAACTAATCATGCAACACCACCTCCTATTTTACCCCTCTCCTGTCCTGCCGAAAGTTCTTGTACCACAGCATACTGAGTTGTCAGCCCTGACCTCCCTCAAACGCATCTCTGTAATGGCAACAATGGGACATTTCCACATGTCACCTTGTTCCATTATCACATCTATCTGTCCGATAACATTCCCAGCATTAAGGTAAAGCACATCCACCCTGGAATATAACACCTGGAATACTCTGTACCTCGGGGTTCTTCAGTCATTCACTGTTCCTTATCTAGCTGCCCAATTCATGATACAAAACTGTAACTCTGGGACTGAATTAGTATTTGTTGAAATGCAATTTAGTTTTTAATAGATGTATTAATGTAATGCCATTTTCCAGAACTGAGCAGTCTTATCCACATACAATGAGTTTCTGCTGATTAAAGCCCGGATCAGTGTGCAGAGGGGACAGCCGTCAGTAATAGGGAAAATGAGGACGGCAGATACAAAACTGTAACTCTGGGACTGAATTAGTATTTGTTGAAATGCAATTTAGTTTTTAATAGATGTATTAATGTAATGCCATTTTCCAGAACTGAGCAGTCTTATCCACATACAATGAGTTTCTGCTGATGAAAGCCCGGCTCAGTGTGCAGAGGGGACAGCCG
>NW_025129723.1:131-1127 GCF_004010195.1 Chiloscyllium plagiosum | reverse complement strand
GACAGGAATATACTTTCTCTGGATTCTTGTTATCAGCAGCTCCTGGTGACAAGATGGTGACAAAGATGTTTGGTCCTGTTGTGAAGATGTGGGTGCACCTTTAAGAGACTGAAGGACTTAGCAAGTACACCGAGTATTGGAGAATTTACAAAGTAACATTTTGGTTAAGAGCAAGCCACATTTGATGAGTTGCCTGGAAACAAAAACAAATTCAAATTCGGCCAATCAGTTTAAATTTCTACCCCGAAAACATACCAATTTCCCATCAAGTTTGAATTGAGTATATTGACAATGTTAAAAGCCAATGACACAATCCGATGCTCTGGGGTATAAGACTGGGGTGGAAATTGAACAGTTGAGAGGAGAACTGCCAAGTCCCAGCATGTAACAGACTGCTTGAAAAAAGAAACGCTCTTAAAAGTCCCTTTTTGATCAATAACGTGTGATGCAGAAATTCCTAACAAGGAGAAAAGAAGACACAGGAAGATCAGAAGATAAGAAACTACAGCTGCATGGTTTTGAAATAAGAAATGTTGTTTTGTAACTTTTAAATGGAAGTTTTATTGGAATAGTATTATAGAAGAGAAGGGAAGAGATAGGTTACAGAAAGAAATTGTAAATAGTAGTTAGTTAATTTTACTCTGTTATACCTTCAGAAATAAAGTTGTTAATTTTTACTTTATATAATTCTTGGCCTCTCGAATTCTTACAGATTACAAGCACAGGATAAATCTTTTCAGTGTTGCTGGTTTTAAATTAAGCAGGAGGGTTTACCCAGTGTTGTAACAAATACGCTTGCCTTTCTTGCTCAGTGCAATGAGTATAGGAGTTGGGAGGTTATGTTGCGGCTGTGCAGGACATTGATTAGGTCACTTTTGGAGTACTACATGCAATTCTGGTCTCCCTGCTATAGGAAGGATGTTGTGGCCATCACGGAAACGTGGATAGAAGAGGGACAGGAATGGTTGTTGGAGGTTCCTGGTTACAGATGTTTCA
>NW_025129723.1:0-125 GCF_004010195.1 Chiloscyllium plagiosum | reverse complement strand
GCAGAAAGGCAGTTCGAGGGGGATCTGCCTTTGGAGGTAGTTTGGGCTGAAGTCAGAAATAGGAATGGTGCAGTCACCTTGTTGGGTGTTTACAATAGAGGAGAAAGTGAGGTCTGCAGATGCTG
>NW_025129722.1:0-1127 GCF_004010195.1 Chiloscyllium plagiosum | reverse complement strand
TATTCCTGCTTGTTCCTCAGGAAGAGAAGGGGTTTGGTCAGTACATCGATCTGTCAAACAGGATCAGGTAGAGTCCAATCAGACCCTTGAATGTTATACATGAACAGGAGCGTATCATGTTTTGCTCCAATGCAACAAACTAATGGAGCAGAGACTGCACTTATGGATGGCTCTACGACGTTCCTCGTGGGTCCATTGCCGGTGGAACATCTGCTACTTTAAAGTGGTTTGCTGGCAGTGAGGAGGGAAGCCAGATGTTTTGAATCAAGTCTCAAAGAGGCATCTTCAATTTCTGAGTAGACAGACCCATGTTCTCCATGGAGGTCAGAAGAAGTTAACTGTTTTAGAATGAAGGCATTTTGGCTGCTGTCAGGATTTTGGATAACGTGACGTTTATTGTAAGATCACACACCAATTGCACTATATTCAAAGTCTGACCCTCTGTCGTTCTCTCTTTCTCTCTCTGTCGACAAAGGGAGTGGGGGTGGGGTGAAGGGAACGCCCTCAGAGGCTCTTGTAACCCAAGTAAAAAGAAGCCATGGATTTTATCACCGTATCAATGTCTGTTTAGAACATAATGAGAGACTGTCCATTTCCTTACTGTTTCAATGCAATCATCTTTTATTCTCTCACAGCGCTAAAGATTAATCTTCATTCAGCCCTCATTTTACCACCATCCCAGGGATTTGTCTGGTGAAAAATATGTGACTCTCTCTGTGGCAGGGCGATTATTTCTTATAAAGGAAAGAAAATCTGTCCACAATTTCCCAAGACTGCCTCAACAACACTGTCAGGTTTGATCAAAATAATTCATTTTCCTCACTGAGACATCTCCGTTTCTTTCCTGTGGTGTTAAAAGCCTTTCATTCTCGTTACACTGCGACTGACGAGGAAATTAAAAGCTCCTTACATCTGTATGTGAGCATCAACAAAGCCAACAGCAGAGGTGTTACGGGAGATGAACATCACACTCAGGGAAAGACTAAGAAAGAATGCACTTGAAATAAGGAATGGTCACCCACCTGAGGAAAGACATTCCGGCTATTGAGGGAATGCAGCGTAGGTTCACGAGGTCAATTCCTGGAATGGCGGATTTACCTGACACTGAAAGACTGAAGCGACTGGGC
>NW_025129721.1:0-1127 GCF_004010195.1 Chiloscyllium plagiosum | reverse complement strand
CGAATGGCTTTGATACCAAAGCAGTATTTGACTAAGGATGGCATCGGGACCACCTACGTATTTGAGCTAAATAAGGTGTAACCTTCCCACTGGACGAGGTCTTTCAGAACAGAAATAATGAGGTTTGAGGTGAGTCGCCAACAATCCAACAATGTTCAGAACATTTTGTCCCACATCAGCTCCTGAACCATTCTGTGTCCATGTGCAGCAAGACCAGGACAGCATTCCGGTTTGTGCTTATAAAGAGTCGTTAACATTTATGCAACAGCACGGCCAGACACTGCGCATTTCCACAGTTAAAAGAGGAGGTCAGCATCTTAAGCTGGTTGCACACGGGTATGAACTAGCATTCAGGAACAGGAAGAGTGACGCACATTCAATACTCCTGCCTGTTACACAGGAAGAAGAGTGGTCTGTTCAGTGCATCGAGCTGTTAAACAGGAGCAAGCAGAATCCAATCAGACCCTTAAAAATGTTCCATGAGACCAGGAGGAGGCTATTCATCCCCACGAGAAAGTTATACAGGAACAAGAGGGGATCATTGATATTCTAACATGACAAACCAATGAAACCGAGACTGCACTGATACAGGACTCCATGATGTTAATCATGGTTCCATTGTTTGTAGAACGTGTGCTACTTTAACATAGTTTGCTGGCAATGAGAAGGGAAGCCAAATGATTTGTGCCAAGTCTCAAGGAGGCATTTGCCATCGCCGAGAAGACACACCCATGTTCTTCATGGAGGTCAGAATCTGGTGGGAATAGTTAACTGTTTTAGCATGAAGGTATTGTGGCTGCTGTAGGGATTGCGGATAACGGGACTTTCAGTGCAGGACTATACACCATATGCACTGTATTAATTTGGGGAGAGTTTATTCAAAGACTGGCCCTCTGTCTCTCTCATGCGACATGGGGATTGGGTGTGGAGTGAGGGGAATATTCTCAGAGGCTCTTAAACTATCGACAATCGTGCAACCCGAGTAAAAAAAGAAGCCATGGAAGTATTCACCGTATCAGTGTCTATTTAGAACATTGTGAGTGACTGTCCCTCCCCCTCAAGTTTCAATGCAATCGCCTCTCATTGTCTCACATCGCCAGAGATTAATCTTCACTCTCTCCTCATGG
>NW_025129720.1:0-1127 GCF_004010195.1 Chiloscyllium plagiosum | reverse complement strand
GGGAGGGTTTCTGATGTGTGTGTCATTGGAATAACTTCTGGGGAAAGTGGGATCTGTACAAGAAGGACGTATTGCACCTAAACTCGATGGACACCAATATCATGGGCTGAAGGTTTGCTAGAGATCTTTGGGAGGGCTTAAACTAGTTTGGCAGGTGGGTGGGAACCTGAGGTACGGATCACATGATGGAGTAGGTAGCGACCAGTTGATACTGAGTGCAAAGAGTCTGTGAGGAAGGATAGGCACTTGATAGGGCAAAGGTGCAGTCAGTGTGATGGGTTAAAGTGTCTCTATTTTAATGAGGACAGCACGAAACCGACTGATATGTTAGAACCCGTTGATGTTAAGAAAGAGGATGAAGATTTTGAAAAACGTAAGGATAGATAAATCCTATGGCCCAAATCGGATCTACCCTGTATTACTACAGGAAGCGAGGCAAGAGATTAGTGTGTCTTTGGTGATGATTATTGTGCCCTCACTATCCACTGGAGTCGTACCAGAGGATTGCAGGGTGGCAAACGTTATTCCCTTGTTCAAGAAAGGGAATAGGTTCAACCTTGAGAATTACATGCCTGTCAGTCTTAGGTTGGTGGTGGGCAAATTATTGGAGAGGATTCTGCGAGGCAGGATTTATGACTATTTGGAAAACAATAGTTGGATGAGAGATAGTCAGCATGGCTTTGTAAGGGGCAGGTCATGACTCACGCACCTTACTGAATTCTTTGAGGATGGGATAAAACAGATTGATGAAGGGAGAGCAGGGAATGTGGTGTACATGGATTTTAGCAAGACGTTTGATTAGACTAGATTCCGTCCAGTGTGTAAACAGGTCCTTCTGCCCAACAAGTCCACACCGACCCTCCAAAGAGTAATCTACCTCGACCCATTTCCCTCTGACTAATGCACCTAACACTCTGGGCAATTTAACATGACCAATTCACCTGGCCTGCACATATTTGGACTGTGGGTGGAAACTGGAGCACCCGGAGGAAACCCGCACAGATACGGGGAGAATGTTCAAACACGATACTGGCAGTCGCCCGAGACAGGAACCGAACCCGGGTCCATGGCGCTGTGAGGCAACAATGCTAACCACTGAGCCATTGTGCCACCCCTAGTCGGCTCAT
>NW_025129719.1:0-1127 GCF_004010195.1 Chiloscyllium plagiosum | reverse complement strand
CTGTTAGTCTTGGTATCATTTTGCCTTCTATATTAGATGTTAGTCCTGCTGTTTCGAATGGAACCAGTCAAGTGCGATAGCTTTAATGGATTGTCATCAGGTTTAGGTACACATGGTTTCGATCCTATCATGTTCAGCCACACTCGTCGCTGAACCATAGATCAGCTTGATGTTAATGGTAGGCTGAGGGATTATCCTGGGGAAAATGTTACAGATTGTAGTTTAATACAATTCTGCTGCTGCTGTGATTCTACCGCACCACATGATTCCCACTTTGAGCTCCAATGTGTTCAATTCAATTCTACTGACTCTCCCCAGTTCACACCAAGACCAATTCACCCATCAGCTATGTACTCAGTGTCTTAAACTGGTTTCTGATGTGGTAACACTTCCATTTTCCTATTCTCATTCTGCTCTCCCTGGTGTCACGCCTCCAACTTGTTACTTTACTCAAAACCCTTAACATATGCATCTGAACCTTTTCCATTCCCTCAATGCCATCTTCTGTGTTTGATGTGAATGTGCTCCCCTCTGTTTCTCTCCCTGACCGTGATTAAGAGTTCTGCATTGTCAGTGATGCCAGCCTTGTGCAGTTTTAGATCAAGGAATTTGTGCACCTTGCATTTTCGGTCACTTCCCAGTGCACAGCATTCCGTGTTAGGCAAGGCGTTTGAACCGCTTTAACACACGTGTATGAAACTTGTTCAAATACAGAAATTGCTGATGAAACTCTGCAGGTCTGGCAGCATCTTGTGGAGTGAAAGCAGAGTTAATCTTTCAGCGCCAGTGACCCTTCTACAAATCTCGCATTTTCTCCAGCAATTTTTGCGTTTTCATATTCATAATTATTTGTTTAATTGAAAATTTGTTCTGAGTCCATTCATTTCTAGAGAAACTGAACAGGTCTGGCATCATCTGCAGAGACAGAGAAACAGAGTTAGCGTTTCAAGTCCAGTATGACACTTCTTCAGAACTGAAAAAGATTGGAAAATGAGCTGAATAATCCCTTGACAAATGTGGGGAGTGAGTAAAAGAGAGTGTGGCAAATGATAAACATGCTTTTAGTAGTGGTGAACGAGAAGATCATGTGAAGCAGCCTAATAATTAAAATGTGAATGTGGAAATGG
>NW_025129718.1:0-1127 GCF_004010195.1 Chiloscyllium plagiosum | reverse complement strand
CACTGATCCAGAATCTCATACATTAGAGTTGATCTTTCTCTGCTCCTTCTCTGCAGCTGTAACACTATACTCTGCATTCTGTTCTATAACTCTGATGTACTTATGTGAGGTATGATTTGCTTGGATGTAAAACAATTTTTTTACTGTAGTTTGGAACATGTTACAATAATCAAATCAAATTTAATTTAAATTAGAGTTACACTGTGAATACATGAAGTACTGTTAATAAGATTGGGGATTTACAGCACAGATTGTTTCGTGTTGATGCTATAATGGAGACCTGGCCAAAAGAAGCACTGAGTTGGGTTTCGAATATTCTTGACTGTAAGCTGTTCAAATGAAAGGTTAAAAATGGTGTAGAGAGGTTTTTGGTTCAGGAGAACATTGCAGTACAGGAGAAAGGAGATGATTTTGAGGGTCCAAGAATGGAATAGATTTGGCTAAAGGTTAAGCAATAAGCAGGGTACAATTACTTTGCTGTGTGTTATATAAACAGGCCACCAACTACTGGAAGAGGTGTAGAGGAACAAATCTGCAAGGAAATTACAGAGAGGTGTAAACATTATTGAGTTGTTATCAGGGGAGAATTTAATTACCAACAGGGTGTCTGTGATAGTGGAGATGTAAGGGACAGCCAGGGATCCGCAGTCTTTTTTTACTTCCCTACTGAAATAACTTATTCAATTATTTGTTTGTCTTTTGTTTATATTCCATTAACCCGATAATCACTAAACAGTTGGTGTTTCGTACTTAAACCGAAGTACAGAGAACAAGAACAATACATCACGTGAACAGGCCCTTCAGCCCACCAGAAATATGCTGACACATGATGCCTTTCTAAACTAAAACCCCTTGCCTCTATACGTTTATACAAATGACTGAAAGCCAGTGCACAGATAAAAAGGTCATTGAAGGGGCAACCTGGCTTTGGAATCCACAAGTAAAAGAGTGATGCAGCAGGGGAATATTCTGGTCAGGCACCATCTGGTGTTATAGAGTCATAGAGATGTACAGCATGGAAACAGATCATTCGGTCGAACCTGTCCATGTTGACCAGATATCCCAACCCAATCTAGTCCCTCCTGCCAACATCCGGCCCATATCCCTCCAAACCCCTCCTATTCACA
>NW_025129717.1:0-1127 GCF_004010195.1 Chiloscyllium plagiosum | reverse complement strand
CATACAGAATAACAGATACCTGGGAGAGAGTTACGGACTGGAATCTAATCGAGGGGTTCGGGGTAATTTATATACAGAATAACAGATACCCGGGATGGAGTTACAGCCTGGAATCTAAACGAGGGGTTCTGGGTGGTTTATATACACAATGACAGATACCCAGGAGAGAGTTACAGCCTGGAATCTAAACGAAGGGTTCTGGGTGGTTGATATACAGAATAACAGATAACCGGGAGTGAGGTACAGACTGGAATCTAATCGAGGGCTTCAGGGTGGTTTACATACAGAATAACTGATACCTGGGAGAGAGTTACGGAATGGAATCTAATCGAGGGGTTCGGGGTGATTTAAATACAGAATAACAGATACCCGGGAGGGAGTTACAGACAGGAATCTAATCGAGGGGTTAAGGGTGGTTTATACACAGAATAACAGATACCCGGAAGGGAGTTACAGACTGGAATCTAATCGAGGGGTTCAGGGTGGTTTATATACAGAATAACAGATACCCGGGAGGGAGTTACGGACTGGAATCTAATCGAGGGGTTAGGGGTGGTTTATATACAAAATCACAGATATCCGGGAGGGAGTTAGAGACTGGAATCTTATCGAGGGGTTCAGGCTGGTTTATATACACAATAACAGATACCCAGGCGTGAGTTACAGTCTGGAATCTAATCGAGGTGTACGGGGTAGTTTATATACACAATAACAGATACCCGGGATTGAGTTACAGACTGGAATCTAATCGAGGGATTCAGGGTGTTTTATACACAGAATGACAGATTCCTGGGAGACAGTTATGGACTGGAATCAAATCGAGGGGTTCCCGGTGATTTATATACAGAATAACAGATACCCGGAAGGGAGTTACAGACTGGAATTGATCCAGGGGTTCGGGGTGGTGTATATTTAGAATAACAGATACCTGGGAGGGAGTTACAGACTGGAATCTAATCGAGGGGTTCGGGTTGGTTTATATGCAGAATAACAGATACCCGGGAGGGAGTTACAGACTGGAATCTAATCGAGGGTTTCAGGGTAGTTTACATACAGAATAACAGATATCCGGGAGGGACTTACGGACTGGAATTTAATCGAGGGGTTCTGGGTGGTTTATAAACAGA
>NW_025129716.1:0-1127 GCF_004010195.1 Chiloscyllium plagiosum | reverse complement strand
CTGACCACGGCGAGAGCAGACTGACCCCACACTGTCTCTGTCACTGACCCCGGTGAGAGTAGACTGACCCCACAATGTCTCTGGGGAGAGCAGACTGACCCTACACAGTCTCTGTAACCGACCCCAGGAAGAGCAGACTGTCCTCACACTATCTCCTTCACTGACCCCGGGGAGAGCAATCTGACCCCACACTGTCTCTGTCACTGACTCTGGGAAGGTCAGACTGACCCCCCACTGTCTGGGTCACTGACCCCGTGCAGAGCAGACTGACCGCACACTCTCTCTGACAGTGACCCCACGGATAGCAGACTGACCCCACAGTGTCTCTGTCACTGACCCCGGCGAGAGCAGACTGACTGCACACTGTCTCTGTCACTGACCCTAGCGAGAGCAGACTGACCGCACACTGTCTCCGTCACTGACCCCGGGGAGAAAAGACTGACACCAGCCTATCTCTGTTAGTGATCACGGATAGAGCAGACTGACCCCACACTATCTCTGTCACTGACCCGAGGGAAAGCAGACTGACCCAACACTGTCTCTGTCACTGACCCCGCGGAGAGCAGACTGACCCCATACTATCTCTGTCACTGACCCCGGGGAGAGTAGACTCAACCTACACTGTCTCGGTTGCTGACCATGGGAAGAGCAGACTGACCCCACACCGTCTCTGTCACTGACCTCTGGGAGAGCAGACTGACCACACACTGTCTCTCTCACTGAACAACGGGAGACCAGACTGACCCCACAATGTCTCTGTCACTGACCGCGGGGAGAGCAGACTGACGCCACACTGTCTCTGTCACTGACCGCGGGGAAGCAGACTGACCCCACACAGTCTCCGTTACAGACCCTGGGAAGAGCAGACTGACCCGACACTGACTCTGCCACTGACCCCGGTGAGAGCAGACTGACCCCACACTGCCTCAGCGGAGAGCAGTCTGACCCCACACTGTCTCTGTCCCTGACCCCCGTGAGAACAGACTGACCCCACACTGTCTCTGGGGAAAGCAGACTGACCGCACACTGTCTGTCATTGACCCCAGGAGAGCACACTGTCCTCACACGATCTCAATCACAGACTGCGGGGAGAGCAATCTGACCCCACACTGTCTCTGTTACTGATC
>NW_025129715.1:0-1127 GCF_004010195.1 Chiloscyllium plagiosum | reverse complement strand
TGCTTTGATTCCCAATATACTTACGAAAGTCGCCTTAGAAATACTGGACCTATTGGTGATCTTTTTCCTGCATTCTGTGCACTGTGTCGAAATTTTCTGATCACATGAAGCTGGATGGCATTGTGTTCTGTGAGGAGGATTCTCATGTCGATTAACTTGGACATACCGGCTGAGTCGGCAAATGCAGTTTAGTCACAGAAATAGGAAAACAGATTATTAACTGAACGATGGCAGTTTAAAAAAAAACTGCGAGGTGCAAAGAGAATTGGCTGTTACGTTTAAACAGGAGCTGAAGGTGTGCATGCAAGTGCAGATTTTGATGATGAAACCTGACGTTCGTAGCGAGAGGATTTGAGCCCAGGACTAAGAATGTCTTGCTGCTGTTATATAGGGCCTTGGTGAGGCCACACCTTGAGCATTGCGGACTGTTTTGGTCTTCTCGTCTGAGGAAGGATATTCTCGCTATTTCTGAAGCCCAGCAAAGGTTCACAAGATTGACTTCTGGAATGGCTGCACTAACATATAAAGAAAGAATCGACTGGGTTGGAAACGCTGAAATTTAGAAGAATAATAGTGGGGGTGATATAAAAGAAAAAAATATCTTGGTGGGACTGGACAGGCTGGATAATTGAATCGTGTTCTTGAAACTGAGCAAGTCCAGAATTCGCGGTCTTGTTCTTTGAATAAAGTGTAACCCAGTCAAAACTGGGAAGAGAAAGAAGGTCTTCACTCAGGTAATTGGGAACCTGTGGAATTCTCTGCATTAGGAGGCTATTGGGCCCAATTCATTAGACATATTTAAGATGGATTTAGACAAAAATGACACAGATAAACGAAAAGAAAGTGGGAATGGGACATTGCAATTGCATGATCAGTGCAGGCTCGATGCGCCAAATGGCCAAATTGCGTTTTTTTTTGCTTCAATGTTGGGTCCATAACGTGTAGAGTAAATATGTGACAATGCAGCATATTGTGGTTTTTAAAGTGAATTAACTTCATATTTATTCTATAGCATGAGTTTGAATTGAAGACTTACGACAGCAGAACTTGACTTTCTAAAATTCTGTCAGATGACAAAAAATTAGTAATAATCAAAAACACAGATGGAAGAAATCTGGAATTATAAT
>NW_025129714.1:0-1127 GCF_004010195.1 Chiloscyllium plagiosum | reverse complement strand
ACGGAGACAGTTGGGTTCACTGGACCGAACGTGATCTCCGAGAGACACTTCATTCACTTGCCCGACATTGTTTCTAAGGAGTGAACCAGTGCTGCACTAGCTGAGTAGCATAGTGTCATCTACATGTTGATTTGGAAACTTTCTTGAACGCATGTGACAAACTTCACCAGCACCCCACCCCAATTCCCCCATCCCTCCACACACATAACACCTCCCACACCATCCAGGCCTTTTAAAATATGGATGTCACATTCAATACAAGGCTAAATTAAAATAAACAACCAATACGACTCTATTATTCCTACTGGTATCTGCAATCTCTCTACACATCTGCTCTCTTGAATCTATTGGCTATATGGAAGTTTATAATATGGTCCCAAATTTGTGTGTCAAAACCCTTCTTCTTTCTAAGTTCTATTTATATGACCGAAGTTGACGACGCCTTAAAAGTATCATCTCGAAACATTGTTGTTATGTCCTCCCTTTTCAAAAGGGCAAAGCTCCTTCCTCACTTACTTGTCCTTCTTTCACGCCTGTAGCTTCTGTGTCCTGGAACACTGAGCTGCCAGTCCTGCCCTGCTCGCAGCCATGCTTCTGTTCTGGCTATGATATCCCAGTTCCCAGAGCCAATCAAGGTTCTAAGCTCGCCTGCCTTCGCAGTCAAGCCTCGTACTTTGAAATAAATGCACTTTCAACCCGAAGTCCCGGTATTGTGCCCCTGGACATCCTGAATCGTAAACTTGGTTTCGACACTAAGGTATTTTCCCCTAACTGGCCGAGGGTCCCTCTCTCATTTTGAGACCCGACCCCCTGCCAAACAAATTTAAACACTCCTGAGTAAAATTACCAGATCTCCCGCAAGGGATACTGGTGTCCCGTCCCCCTTACCAAGGTCACCTCTACCCCGAAGAGGTCCCCATGATCCAAGAACTGAAAACCCTCCCCTTCCAGAGTCAAGAAATACAGAAGGGGAGGTGAGAGATAAGGGTTTCGTGGGTTTTTGTGTGGTCACTGAAAATACATCAGCACTTAGAGAGGATATTCATGGGGATCGTGCATTGAAGTTGCATTAATGGTACTGAGAAATAAGAATGGATTATCAATTTGATATGACTGTCCTACAGGTC
>NW_025129713.1:0-1127 GCF_004010195.1 Chiloscyllium plagiosum | reverse complement strand
GTAAATGAGTATTAAACAATTGCTGATGTTAGTTAAAATCCATCGGGTGCATTCCTGTCTTTAGTGAAGTAATCTAAGATGGGACT
The DNA here is from genome assembly GCF_004010195.1 of Chiloscyllium plagiosum. Classification (NCBI taxonomy): domain Eukaryota; kingdom Metazoa; phylum Chordata; class Chondrichthyes; order Orectolobiformes; family Hemiscylliidae; genus Chiloscyllium; species Chiloscyllium plagiosum. The sequence continues at coordinate 1,041 of NW_025129713.1, read as the reverse complement.
GGGATATCACAGTTATTACAGAACAACAGCTGAGGGAGGGACAGGAGAGGCAGCTCAATGTTCCAGGGGACAGAGGCAGCAATTAGACCCACACAGTGATGGAGACCACATGCAGAGGTACTGAGTCACATCACCAGAGTGCTGGGTCAAACAATTGTGCAGGAAGAAAGAGTTTGGATTCATGTTGCACTGGGATATACAGGAAGGACAGAAGGGGAGCTGAGAGAGGAGGAGAGCTGCTGGCTCTGATAGGGTGAAACATCACAGCAGGACTGAGAGAGGATATTCCTGTGGGACCGCCCAGTGACGCTGTGTTCGTGGGATTAATCAATAACAATGGATCTTCCCTTTCCTCTGATTGTTCTACAGACCCCAATAACCCCGCCCTCCTGCACCTTGACCTTCTCAAGTTGGCGGCCCTCAGGCCCGCGCTCCCTCTTGCCTCAAACAAATGGCGGCCGTGACCCTGAGCCGCTTCCCTGATCAGAGACTGCCACCTCCTTACACGGGCCTGGACGGTCTTTTTCGAGTTATTTTTAACCTATATCCAGGACTTGTGAAATCTCCCCGCACCTTTCTCCCAGCGCGGCTCCCGCACACCGGCTCTGAAGCCGATCGCAGCCGCTGCCGGAGAAAGTAGCTCCATGTCTCTCTCTCTCTGTACCCTGATCAATGTGACATTGCGCATGCTCCACATCGAAACCAAACTGCGCGTGTGTCTGAGATTACCGGTGAGTTTATAGAGAATATTCATATCTGCACGGGATCATGGGTGAAATATTAGTCATTAACAATTGCTCTGACGAGTTACAGTCATTGAGATGATTAGTATGCAAATAGATTGTTCGGTCCAATTTAACCATACTAGCCAGGTATGCAAATTACCAATGGTTCTGGGAATTTGAAAATAAGTTTCTTACTCGAGTTGTGTAAACAGACCTGTGAATTATTCACACCGACCTGCGAATTACTCTCAGCTCGTCCCCCTACACTATTGCAAAATCACTTAAGTGTTTATCTAAGGATTGCTTAAATCTCCCA
>NW_025129712.1:0-1127 GCF_004010195.1 Chiloscyllium plagiosum | reverse complement strand
GAAAATGAGTTGGGTCTCTGTTGCAGGTCTTGGAGAGTGAGGCTCTGAGCTGTGGATATGCTGCAGGTCTGGGAGAGTGAGGCTCTGAGCTGGGTGTCTGCTGCAGGTCTGGGAGAGGGAGTCCCTGAGGTGGCTCTCTGTTGCAGGTCTGGGAGAGTGAGTCTCTGAGCTGGGTCTCTGTGGCAGGTCTGGGAGATGAGTCCCTGAGCTGGGACAATCTGCTGCAGGTCTGGGAAAGTGAGTCTCTGAGTTGGGTCTCTGTTGCAGGTCTGGAAGAGTGAGGCTCTGAGCTGTGGATATGCTGCAGGCCTGGGAGAGTCAGTCCCTGAGCTGGGTCTCTGCTGCAGGTCTGGGAGAGTGAGACTCTGAGCTGGGGCTCTGCTGAAGGTCTGGGAGACTAAGGCGCTGTGCTGGGTCTCTGCTGCAGGTTTGGGAGAGTGAGTCCCTGAGCTGGGGCTCTGCTGAAGATCTGGGAGACGGGGGCTCTGAGCTGAGGCTCTGCTGCAGGTCTGGGAGAGTGAGGCTCTGAACTGGGGGTCTGCTGCAGGTCTGGGAGAGTGAGGCTCTGAACTGGGGGTATGCTGCAGGTCTGGAAAAGTGATGCTCTGTGCTGTGCTGGGGCATTCTGCTGCAAGTCTGGGAGACGTCTGGGAGAGTGAGACTCTGAGCTGGGGCTCTGCTGAAGGTCTGGGAGACTAGAGACTCTGAGCTGGGGTCTGCTGCAGGTTTGGGAGAGTGAGTCCCTGACCTGGGGCTCTGCTGCAGGTCTGGGAGAGTGAGGTTCTGAGCTGAGTCTCTGCTGTCGGCCTGGGAGACTAAGGCTCTGAGCTGGGTCTGTGCTGCAGGTCTGGGAGACTAAGGCTTTGAGTTGAGGATCTGATGCAGGTCTGGATAAGTGAGTCTCTGAGCTGGGGATTGGCTGCAGGTCTGGGAGAGTGAGGCTCTGAGCTGGAGTCTGCTGCAGGACTGGGAGACAGAGGCTCTCAGCTGGGTCTCCTCTGCAGATCTGGGAGACTAAGGCTCTGAGCTGGGGATCTGATGCAGGACTGGGCGAGTGAGTCCCTGAGCTGGTCTCTTCTGCAGGACTTGGGAGAGTGATGCTCTGAGCTGGGGCTCTGCTGCAGGTC
>NW_025129711.1:0-1127 GCF_004010195.1 Chiloscyllium plagiosum | reverse complement strand
AGGGGGATTCAGAGATTACAGAGCGGGATATGGAGAGGGGGATACGGATATTACAGAGCAAGATACAGAGAGGGGAATACTGAGATTACAGAGCAGAATATGGAGAGTGGAATACAGAGATTACAGAGTGGGATACGGAGAGGGGGATATGGAGATTACAGAGCGGGATATGGAGAGGGGGATACAGAGATTACAGAGAGGGATATGGAGAGGGGGATACGGATATTACATAGCAAGATACAGAGAGGGGAATGCAGAGATTACAGAGCAGGATATGGAGAGTGGAATTCTGAGATTACAGACCGGGGTACGGAGGGGAGAATACGGTGATTACAGAGCCGGATACGGAGAGGGGGTGAGAGAGGTTATACGGGGATATGGAGAGGGGGATATGGAGATTACAGAGCGGGATACAGAGAGGGGAATACAGAGACTACAGAGCAGGATATGGAGAGGGGGATATGGAGATTATAGAGCGGGATAAAGAGAGGGGGATATGGCGATTGCAGAGCGTGATACAGAGAGGGGAATACAGAGATTACAGAGCGGGATATGGAGAGGGGGATACAGAGATTACAGAGTGGGACTTGGAGAGGGGAATACAGAGATTACAGAGCGGGATACGGAGAGGGGGTTATGGAGATTACAGAGCTAGATACAGAGAGGGGAATACAGAGATGACAGAGCGGGATATGGAGAGGGGGATATGGAGTTACACAGCGGGATATAGAGAGGGGGATATGGAGATTACAGAGCGGGATATGGAGAGGGGGATACAGAGATTACAGAGTGGGATATGGAGAGGGGAATACAGAGATTACAGAGCGGGATACGGAGAGGGGGTTACGGAGATTACAGAGCTAGATACAGAGAGGGGAATACAGAGATGACAGAGCGGGATATGGAGAGGGGGATATGGAGATAACACAGCGGGGGGTTACGAAGATTACAGAGTGGGGTATGGAGAGGGGGATACGAAGATTACAGAGCAGGATATAGAGAGGGGGATATGGAGATTACAAAGCGAGATACAGAGAGGGGAATATAGAGATTACAGAGCGGGATATGGAGACGGGTATATGGAGATTACTGAGCAGGATTTGGAGAGGGGGATACAGAGATTACAG
>NW_025129710.1:0-1127 GCF_004010195.1 Chiloscyllium plagiosum | reverse complement strand
CTCAATCGAAATGGGGAGTGATGTGGGGTGAGAGGGACGTTCGCAGAGGCTTTTTATGATCGGCAATCATATAAACTAAGTAAGAAAGCCATGGAATTTAACATTGTAACAGTGTTTGTTTGGAATATACTGAGTGACTGTCTATCCCCTTAAGGTTCAATGAAATCACCCCTTATTCCCTCAAAACGCTACAGATTAATCCTCATGCACACTCGATGCGACAATCATCCCAACAATGAGTCTGGTGAAACTCCTTTACACTCTTTCTGCAAAGAGGATTATTCATTATAAAAGAGAGAAAATCTGTCCACAAACCTCAAATACTACCTCAACAACACTCTCAGGGTTAATCGCAATAATTCGGTTCCCTCCCTTAGGTGTCTCAGTTTCTTTCCTGTGGCATAAAAAGCCATTCCTTCCCTCTATATTGGGAATGATGTGGAATTTAAAAGTTATTTACGTCTGTACGTCAGCATCAATAAAGTCATCACCAGAGGTGCCGATAGAGATGAATATCACTCTCGGAGGGAGACTCTAGCAGAAAGACTTCACTCGAAACAGGGATTGGTCACCGACCTGAATGAAAATGATTTGCAGGAACATAGAAATCAGGCAGAGGAAGGGAGCTGTCTTTTCTTTTGTTCTGCTCTCATAGAATGTGTTCAGCCCTGGTCAGACCAGCATGTTATGACAGAAATGACTGGCTGGATCAACTGTTCCACAGAACAGTAGAGAGTAAACTACATTGCTGTGGGTTTGCAGTCACACACAGACCTGACCAGGGAAGGATGACCCATTAACATCTCTGCAGGACATGAGGCAAACAGATAGGCTTCTGTTTAAAACAAGTGGTGATGATTTCATTTGCATTCCTTCAACTTCCTTCATGAGACACCAAAAGATTATTATTCTGTGCCGCTTGATGATGAGTCAATGACTTGACCACCATGCACTGTCTGTCCATCTGACAGATTCCGTGGAGAGGACAAATTACCCATCTCAAGTCCAAATATTTTGTGACGTAAGCATAGTTAGAAGAGACCTGAAACGATTATATGTGGATTTACCAAAGGCACAAACGATGGATTATTCAGCAGTTGCACTAAAGCTGAAAAATGTGCTTGAAA
>NW_025129709.1:0-1127 GCF_004010195.1 Chiloscyllium plagiosum | reverse complement strand
CACTCCCCTGTTTACCTGTGACTCCACCCTCACAGAACTGTGAACCTGCACCCCCAAGGTCTCTTTGTTCGGTAACACTTCCCAAGACCCAACCATTAAGTGTATAGTCCTGCTCTGATTTTCCTTCCCAAAATGGAGCACCTCACGTTTCTCTAAATTAAACTCCATCTGCCACTCCGCAGCCCATTGGATCACGGGTGTCTGGTACAGTGAGATAGTACTGCCTCACAGTCCACTATATCACCAATTTTGGTGTCTTCTGAAAAGTTATGAATTATTCCTCTTATAATCACATCAAAATCATTGATATAAATGACAAGAAGCAGTGGACTCAGCACCAATCCTTGTGGCACACCACTGCTGGTCACAGGCCTTCACTCCGATAAACAATGCTCCAAGCACCACCCTCCGTCTCCGAGCTGCAAGGGAGCTTTGTACCAAATGGCGAGCTTCCTCTGGATTCCATGTGATCTAACCTTGTTAATGAGTCTATCATGCGGAACCTTGTTGTACGATTTAGTGAAGTCCATATCGACAACGTCGACTGTATCCATCAATCTTCTTTTCTATCTTCTCTATCACTTCTTCAAAAAACATCAATCAAGTTAGTTGGACATGATTTCCCACACACAAAACCTTAATGACTACTCTTAATCAGTCCATGCCTTTCCAAATACATGTAAATCCTATTTCTCAGAATCCCTTTGAACAACTTACCCATCACTGACGTCAGGCACCCAGTTCCTGGTTTTACCCCATCACGTTTCTTAAATAATGGCACAACATCAGCCAACCTCTAGTCTTCCAGCTCCTCACACGTGACTATCAGTGATACAAATATCTCAGCAAGGGGTACAGCAATCACTTCCCCAGCTTCCTGCAAAGTTCTGGGATATAACTGATAAGATCCCAGAAATGTATCTATCTTTATACATTTTCAGATGTCCAGCCAATCCTCCTCTGTAATATGGATACTTTGCAAGAAACCACTATTTATTTCTCCAAGTTCTCTAACTTCTATGTTCTTCTCCACAGTAAGTACTGATACAAAATACTCAAATACCACTCATCTCTTACAGTTCCACACATGGATGGCCTTGTTGATCTTCACGGGGCCCCATCCTTTA
>NW_025129708.1:0-1127 GCF_004010195.1 Chiloscyllium plagiosum | reverse complement strand
GTGTCCTGCGTGGGTCATGAGTGTCCTTCATGGGTCTTTGAGTGTCCTGCATGGGTCATGAGCGTCCTGCGTGGGTCATGAGTGTCCTGCGTGGGTCATTGAGAGTCCTGCGTGGGTCATTGAGTGTCCTGTGTGGGTCATTGAGTGTCCTGCGTGGTTCATTGAGTGTCCTGCGTGGGTCATTGAGTCTCCTTCATAGGTCATTGAGTTTCCTGTTTGGGTCAAGAGTGTCCTGCGTGGGTCATTGAGTGTCCTGCGTGGGTCATTGAGTGTCCTTCATGGGTCATTGAGTTTCCTGTTTGGGTCATGAGTGTCCTGCGTGGGTCATGAGTGTCCTGCGTGGGTCATGAGTGTCCGGCGTGGGTCATGAGTGTCCTGCGTGGGTCCTGAGTGTCCTGCGTGGGTCATTGAGTGTCCGGCGTGGGTCATGAGTGTCCTGCGTGGGTCATTGAGTGTCCTGTGTGGGTCATGAGTGTCCTGCGCGTGTCATGAGTGTCCTGCGTGGGTCATTGAGTGTTCTGCATGGGTCTTTGAGTGTCCTGCGTGGGTGATGGGTGTCCTGCGTGGGTGATTCAGTGTCCTGCGTGGGTCATTGAGTGTCCTGCTTGGGTCATGAGTGTCCAGCGTGGGTCATTGAGAGTCCTGCATGGGTCATTGAGTGGCCTGAGTTGGTCATTGAGTGTCCTACGTGGGTCATTGAGTGTCCTGCATGGATCATGAGTGTCCTGTGTGGGTCATTGACTGTCCTGCGTGAGTCATTGAGTGTCCTGCATGGGTCATTGAGTGTCCTGCGTGGGTCATGGGTGTCCTGCGTAGGTGATTCAGTGTCCTCCGTGGGTCATGAGTGTCTTTCGTGGGTCATTGAGTGTCCTGCGTGGGTCATGAGTGTCCTGCGTGGGTCATTGAGTGTCCTGCGTGGGTCATGGGTGTCCTTCGTGGGTCATTGAGTGTCCTGCGTGGGTCATGAGTGTCCTGCGTGGGTCATTGAGTGTCCTGCGTGGGCAATGAGTGTCCAGTGTGGGTCATGAGTGTCCTGCGTCGGTCATTAATGTCCTGCGTGGGCCATTGAGTGTCCTGTGTGGATCATTGAGTCTCCTGCGTGTGTCATTGAGTGTCCTGCGTGGGTC
>NW_025129707.1:0-1127 GCF_004010195.1 Chiloscyllium plagiosum | reverse complement strand
GAACTGCTGCAGTCCACGTAGTGCACGTGGTCCGAGATTACTGGCAGGTGAGGAGTTACAGGTTAAACACCTGGAAATGATGAAGGAATTGCAATGGATACCCAAATCAAAACCATCAGATTGTAATTCTACCCCGTCTTCCATCTGTCAAAATGTCCAAAATAATTCACAGGAATGTGAAAAGGCAACACTTGACACTGAGCCACATAAAGAGTTGTTTAGACACTTGACCGAGCATGTTTGAATTGGTTCTCTCTCAATTATATTCTTCAAATCAATTTTATAGGGTATTAGAAGGATTGATTTGCACTCAGCAAATTTGGATCAAAGATCACAACAGAGTCTGACGGAGTCACATCATTTATCCTAACCTGAATAGTATGGTGTTCTGAACAGGAAAGGTACAAACTTCGTTCAAAGTCAGGAGAAACAGAGCACGTGTGTGTGGGCGAGGCTTCAGATGATCATCTGGCCTGGCAAGACGCAAAGCGAATCAGCACAGTGAGATACTGTGCAAATGTCAGGATTGTGGAAAAGGAGAAAGTGAGGATTGCAAATGCTTGCAATCAGTGTCGAAGAATGTGGTACTGGAAAAACACAGGCCGTCAGTAAACATCCAACCAGAAGCCCTTCATCGGGAGATTAAATGTCCCAAAAATACGAAACAAGGGACAAAAAAATAAGAACAGGAAAGAGGTCGTACTTCAAAAGTTAACTGGACTGAAGTTTGAGTCAATTAGACCAAACAGGCTTCATCCCAAAATGTTGAAGAAAGAGGAAAACAATGAGAGAATGTGGATGCGCTGGGAGTCATCTTTCAAGTTATGTGATCTCTGCAAAATCTCCTGTGGAGTGGAATTCACGTTGGAACCCCACTGTTTTGCTTGTTCAGGAAGCTTTTTATCCGGTCCCACACAACATCACAAAACACAATGGGGTTGGAGAAAACGTGCCAGCATTCATTAAGGATTGTTTACCAGCTGGAAAGCATAGAGTAGGAATAAGCGCACTTTCTACTCACGTTGGTGTTCTGTTACGTGTGAAGTACCACAAGGATCAGTGACAGCACTGCTGCCTCACAGTGCTCGAGACCAGGGTTCAATTCCATCCTCACGCGATTGCCAACA
>NW_025129706.1:0-1127 GCF_004010195.1 Chiloscyllium plagiosum | reverse complement strand
ACAATCCCTGTCATTGACTGAGATTCAATCACTATCACCGACTGAGATTTAAACCCTGTCACTGACTGAGATTCAATCCCTGTCACTAAGTGAGGTTCAATCCCTGTCACAGACTGAGGTTCAATCCTTGTCACTGACTGAGGCTCACTCCATGTCACTGACTGAGATTCAATTCCTGTCACTGACTGAGATTCAATTCCTGTCACAGACTGAGATTCAATCCCTGTTCCTGACTGAGATTCAATCCCTGTCATTAAGTGAGGTTCAATCCCTGTCACTGACTGAGGTTCAATCCTTGTCACTGACTGAGGCTCACTCCATGTCACTGACTGAGAATCAATCCCTCTCACTGACTGAGGTTCAATCCCTGTCACTGACTGAGAATCAATCCCTGTCACTGACTGAGATTCAATCCCTGTCACAGACTGAGATTGAGTCCCTGTCACTGACGGCGATTCAATCCATGTCACAGACTGAGATTCAATCCCTGTCACTGACTGAGAATCAGTCCCTGTCACTGACTGAGGTTCAATCCCTTTCACCGTCTGAGAATGAATCCCTGTCACTGACTGCGATTCAATCCATGTCACAGACTGAGATTCAATCCCTGTCACTGACTGAGGTTCAATCCCTGTCATTGACTGAGATTCAATCCCTGAAACTAACTGACATTCAATTCCTGTCACTGACTGATGGTCAATCCCTGTCACTGATTGAGATTCAATCCCTGTCACTAACTGACATTCAATTCATGTCACTGACTGAGGGTCAATCTCTGTCATTGACTGAGATTCCAATCCCTGTCACTAACTGACATTCAATCCCAGTCACTGACTGATGTTCAATCCCTGTCATTGACTGAGATTCAATCCCTGTCACTAACTGACATTCAATTCCTGTCACTGACTGAGGGTCAATCCCTGTCACTGATTGAGATTCAATCCCTGTCACGAACTGACATTCAATTCCTGTCACTGACTGAGATACAATCCATGTCAGGGACGGAGATTCAATCCCTGTCACTAACTGACATTCAATTCCTGTCACTGACTGAGTGTCAATCACTGTCACTGATTGAGATTCAATCCCTGTCACTAACTGAGATTCGATCCCTGTCACTGACTGAG
>NW_025129705.1:0-1127 GCF_004010195.1 Chiloscyllium plagiosum | reverse complement strand
TGCCACACTTCCCACCTATTCCTCCAGTTCCCCTCACCCGAAACTTCCACTGCAACTGGAATAGATGCATCACCTGTCAGCACAACACTCCCCTCACGTCCCTGCAGAGCTCTCCGTGTCTATCCAGGTGAGACAGAGTTTCACCTGCCTCTCTTCTATCCTACTTTATTGCATCCTGCGCTCCTGATATGATCTTCTCACGACCCAGTTCAATCCCCCTTCCCAATCCCTTTCTCACATTACCATTCTTGGGCTCCTCTGTTGCCACAGTGAGTCAGACCACAAATTGGAGAAACAATACTTCATCATCCGCCTGGGCAGCCTATACCTCAAAGGACACAACAATGAGTTCTGCAATTTGAAATGGCATTCCCAGCCATGCACCTACACCATTTCAAGTCCACCTCCTCCCTTCCATTCCGCCTAACGCACCTTCTTTTCATTTACCAACCGGATTCTCTCTCATCGACCAACCATATTGCATCTATCACTTGTGTCCACCTCTCCCTCCTTCAGCAACCTGCTGTTCATCCCACCACAAACATTTCCTTCTCTCTTTATCTGCAGATCCCCCAACTCTCACCCTCAGTCAGGAAGAATGGTTAGACCTAAAATGTTGACTTCTCCAACTCCTGATGCCGCCAAGCTACAGGTTACTTCTATCCTCCTGTTTGTCTGTTAATACACAGGAAGATAAGGAGACTACTCAGCACATCACGCTGGTAGGCAGGAACCACGAGTCAGCCAATAAAGTATATCGTTTTGGATACTGCTGGTGGGGACAGCCTACCAGGAAAAGCCATAGTTGTCAGGTCTCTGGCACTGAGCATGGCACTGTGATCAGAAGGGAAGGGGGGCGTGCAAGACGAAAACGCTACAGGTATGGGACTCAATAGTTAGACGGATTGACAGTAGAATTTATGGTCAGGAACGGGACTCCTGGAAGGTATGTTGCCTTCCTGGTACCAGGGTCAGGAATGTCGCCGATCGAGTTTACAAGATTCTGAAGGGGGAGGGGGAGCAGCCAGAAATCGTGGTACGTTTTGGCACCAATGATATAGCCAGGAAAGGGACGGAGGATCTTAAAAGTGACGACAGAGAGTTAGTTGGAAGCTGAAGAGCAGGAC
>NW_025129704.1:0-1127 GCF_004010195.1 Chiloscyllium plagiosum | reverse complement strand
ACAGAGCAGCGAGGACAGCGAGTCCCCAAGCAGCGAGGACAGTGAGACCTAGAGCAGCGAGGACAGTGAGTCCCCGAGCAGCGAGGACAGTGAGTCCCAGAGCAGCAAGGACAGTGAGACCTAGAGCAGGGAGGACAGTGAGTTCTGGAGCAGCGAAGACAGTGATTCCCGGAGCAGCGAGGACAGAGCGACATGGAGCAGCGAGGACAGTGAGTCCCCGAGCAGCGAGGACAGTGAGTCCCCAAGCAGCGAGGACAGTGAGACCTAGAGCAGCGAGGACAGTGAGTCTCCGAGCAGCGAGGACAGTGAGTCCCAGAGCAGCGAGGACAGAGAGTCCCAGAGCAGGGAGGACAGTGAGTTCTGGAGCAGAGAAGACAGTGAGTCCCGAGCAGCGAGGACAGAGAGTCCCAGAGCAGCGAGGACAGTGAGTCCCAGAGCATCGAGGATAGTGTGTATCGGAGCAGTGAAGACAGTGATTCCCGGAGCAGCGAGGACAGAGCGACGAGGACAGTGAGTCCCGGCGCAGTGAGTGCAGTGAGTCCCGGAGCAGCGAGGAAAGTGAGTTCCAAAGCAGCGAGGACAGTGAGGACAATGAGTCCTGGAGCAGCGATCACAGTGCATCCCGGAGCACCGAGGACAGTGGGACCCGGAGCAGCGAGGACAGTGGGTCCCAGAGCAGCAAGGACAGTGAGTCCCAGAGCATCGAGGACAGTGAGTCCAGAAGCAGTGAGTGGTGAGTCCCGGAGCAGCGAGGAAAGTGAGTTCCAAAGCAGCGAGGACAGTGAGGACAATGACTCCTGGAGCAGCGATCACAGTGCATCCCGGAGCACCGAGGACAGTGGGACCCGGAGCAGCGAGGACAGTGGGTCCCAGAGCAGCGAGGAGTGAGACCCGGAGCAGCGAGGACAGTGGGTCCCAGAGCAGCGAGGACAGTGGGTCCCGGAGCAGCGAGGACAGTGAGTCCTGGAGCAGCATCGACAGTGAGACCCGGAGCAGCGAAGACAGTGATTCCCGGAGCAGCGAGGACAGAGCAACATGGAGCAGCGAGGACAGTGAGTCCCCGGGCAGCGAGGACAGTGAGTCCCAGAGCAGCAAGGACAGTGAGAACTAGAGCAGGGAGGACAGTG
>NW_025129703.1:0-1127 GCF_004010195.1 Chiloscyllium plagiosum | reverse complement strand
GTAAATGACAACGTGTGTTACCCAAAATCCACCTCAGCAGATTTGTCATCAGACAAGCAGATTTTCTAAATTTGACATGGTTTTCCACTGATTTATCCATGATGCTTAATCTTTATTAATCCACTGCCTCACCTTTGTGATTGATACATGTTTATCTATGTGGCTTGTTTATTTATTTTCAATCATTTAATTATCATTCTTTATTTTCTTATTTTCAAACAGTGAGAATTGTTGCTCTGAATTATGTTCTTCCAAATGTTGCCATCACTGATGTCAGGTGGCATCGTTTGTCAATTTAAATCTTCCTTTCTTTTTTAAAATGTGCAAACCTTTAATCCGAAGCAATGACAGCTTTATTTTTAAAAAAAACCCTGCAAACTTCTTGAATTGTTTCCTCCATATTGTTTACAATAAAACCCAACATGGACCAGATCAATGTTCTTATCTATTGTGGGACAAAACTGATTTGATTCAAAGGGGTTAACTCCAAATGTTTGTTCAATGACTGGAATTCATGTCTGACTCATTGAAATTAACTGTGTCCCTGGGGGAGCTGGGAGCTGCTCCATCAGTTGCTTATTAAGGGATTCCCTTCAATTGCTTATCACAGAATGACAGCAGGAGCAATATCTCTGCAGCAATCAGAGATCAGCACAACTGTAGATATGGAGCGATGGTATTGGTATCGGAGAACATTAGAGTGGAATATCACAGCAATTAGTGACAATCAGAGGGAAAAGGATTGGAATAATCCAGTGATGGGCAGGGGTATCTCTGGCTGACTTTACTTCCTTTACAGCGATTCTGATTGGATAAAGTTAGTCTATCGAATCAAGGCCGCACTTCAGATTTTTGCTTACGTTTACTATCCCATACTTGGCATTGTTGGTGTCCCTGGTAAGTCTGTGCCTCACGATGAGTTCTGTAAACCATGTTGAACAAATTGACAGATCTTACCATTTATGGTGCCATCCTTGTTGATGTGCCTGTTCTTTCCAATTCTCTGTACCTGAGTGTTCACTGAGTAAATGTGGTTAACTTGTCCACTTTCTTGTCATTGCTTCTTTTATTTTAGAGAAATCCAAGCGTTCGATATTTTAAACATGATTCATTACTTTCTGCTTGCT
>NW_025129702.1:0-1127 GCF_004010195.1 Chiloscyllium plagiosum | reverse complement strand
CCACAGTCTAAAGATGCGCAACTTAGAGTAAATTGGCCATGCTAAATTTCCCATAATCCCCAGGGATGTGTTGGTTAGGTAGGTTAGTCATGGGAAATGCAGCGTAAAATAGATAATGCAAGGGGAAATGTTTGAGTGGGTTGCTATTTGATTTTTCAGTGCATAATTGATGGGTGGAATGTTGTACTTCAACAGTGTAGGAGTTGTAATACAATGACAATAACTTTGAACGAAACAAACACCCAGACTACAAACACCTGATCCACTCGCTCAAGATCTTGTATGTTTCAATAAGATCATCTCCCATTCCAAGAGTAGCCTGTAAAACCCTCCATAATATAAGATCGTCATCCCAGGAATACTTGAGGTGAAACATTTCTGAAATACGTTCAACGTAATTATATTCTTTCTCAGGTCAGGGTTCAAAAAACGAACATCACACACAGATTAACGATATTTTTGGTTTCCCATGGTGTTGTGAGTCTTTGAAACTCTCTCTCCCACACAGCATTGGAGGCAGAGATATTGAATATTTTTGAGGCACAGAAAACAAGTTACATAAAAAGCAAGAGTCAAAGATTATCGAGGAGTGGGTAGGAATGTGCAGTGAGGGGGAAATGCTGACAGTGGTACAAAATGACCCTGAGCCGGAACATCCAGGAATGTAATGAAAAATGAAACTACAATATTATAAAATGCTAACAGCGATCGAACAGAGTCGCAAAGGATCATGAACCAGCTCTGTCATGACAGAGAGACAACAATTGGTAGTATAACCTGCGTGTCACCACACCTCCTGTAAGTAAGTGATGTTGAGAAAGTGAGCTCTTCGTAGTCATCTCTGTCCATGCGATGAGCTGATCCTGCCGTTGGCCTCACACTGCATCACAAACCAGCCGTTGGGCCTCCTGAGCAGGAGACTACTTAACTGGTATGGACAGAAGTAGTCACAAAAAAGGCTCGAAGCAAGTTTCGAGAAACATTATAGCTCAAGTTGAAGTTCTGGATGTGATATTGCTCGCTAAGCTGGAAGGTTCGTTTTCAGTCTTTTCATCACCCACAACCCCACCAACACACTAAAGGAACAGCTAATTAATTTGAAAGACCTTACACAGGCAACAAGAAAA
>NW_025129701.1:0-1127 GCF_004010195.1 Chiloscyllium plagiosum | reverse complement strand
CTGTCAGCGGGCTGTTTCCTGATGTCAGTTTACCGTCAGTGGGCTGTTTCCTGATGTCGGTTTACTGTCATTGGGCTGTTTCCTGATGTCAGTTTACTGTCAGTGGGCTGTTTCCTGATGTCGGTTTACTGTCAGCGGGCTGTTTCCTGATGTCAGTTTACTGTCAGTGGGCTGTTTCCTGATATCAGTTTACTGTCAGTGAGCTGTTACCTGATGTCACTTTCCTGTCATTGAGGTGTTTCCTGATGTCAGTTTAGTCTCAGTGGGGTGTTTCCTGATGTCGGTTTACTGTCAGTGGGCTGTTTCCTGATGTCAGGATGCTCATGGCATCTCTCTAAGACAAGAGACTAGATTTCATGACCGTAGCATTCCAGACTCTGACAGGTGTTTATTATCATCTACATTTGCAGTCCTCAGGCACATTAGTGTCTGAGCTCATATTAACAGAGGAGCATGCTTCCAATAGAGTGGCATGTCTGAAGTGATCTGACATAAGATGGAGTGTGAGACCTCGGGTTACCTGCTTTATTAATGATAATACTTTGCTAAAGTTTCTTAATGATGCAATAACTTACTGCCTATGATGCATATCACAACATCCCATTTATTTAAAAGTTTAAAATTTTTCCAAACATATATACACAGTTGTATTAATTCAGTAATTACAAATTGTCTGTTTTGTAAGCCTTTTTTTATCTGCTTGTAATTGACGCATCTACATATCTGCCTGTGGTCGTTATTTATCTTTGTGAAAGGCGAACATTGTGTTATGTATCGTGCTCATAATGTATGGTGCTGGAAAAGCACAGCAGGTGAGGCAGTGTCTGAGGAGCAGGACAATCGACATTTCGGACATAAATCCTTCATGATCAGGACTCAGTATCTATATCATAAGATAGCATCTGACCTGAGGGTGCAAAGGTCACAGACTTCTTACCGGAGATCACTTGAAGCATAGCTCTCTACTGGAAGTTTGTTCATCTGTTACAGTTTCTTCACTGTTGTCTGCTTTTCTCACTTTCTCTGTGTCTATCTTTCTCCCTCCCTCTTGACTCTCTGTGTCTCATTCTATCTTTTATCTTGTTCTACCATTCACTCTTGTCTCTCTCTGTCTCATTGGTTTTTCC
>NW_025129700.1:0-1127 GCF_004010195.1 Chiloscyllium plagiosum | reverse complement strand
CAGTATGGAAACAGGCCATTTGACCCAACAAGTGCACACTGACCTGTCGAAGAATAACCCACCCAGAGCCATTCTCCCTGCTCAATATTTACCCTGGACAAATGCACCTGGCACTATGGGCAATTTAGCCTGGCCAATTCATCTGACCTGTACATTTTTGGAATGGGGAGGAAACCGGAGCACCCAGAGGAAACCCACGCAGACAGAGGGAGAATGTGCAAACTCCATACAGTCACCCGAGGCTGGGGTCGAACCCGGGTCCCTTGCGCTGTGAGGCAGCAGTGCCAACCACTGAGCCACCATGCCACACCAATTGAGTTTGTACGTTTTCCCTGTGTCTGCGTGGGTTTCGTCTGGGTGCACCGGTTTCCGCCCACAATCCAAAGATCTGCAGGTGAAGTAAATTGGAAATGCTCAATTGCCGAAAATGTTCATGGATGTGTAAGTAAGTTGCATTAGTCAGGGGTAAATGTAGATTAATAAAGTAGGGGAATGGGTTTGAGTGAAATAATCTTCAGAGGGCCAGTGGATTGTAGGGCCGAAGGGCCTTTTTCCACAGAGGAGGGATTCTATGATTCTATGACCGCTGAGGCACACCACTAGTCACAGGCCTCCAGTCTGACTGTTACCCTCTGCTTCCTAACATCAAGCCAATTGTGTACTCAGCTTGCCAACGCCCCCTGGATTCCATGCAATCTATCCTTCCAGAGCAAGGTACCATGTGGAACCTGAGCAAAGGCCTTCCTGAAATCTGTAGAGTCTAAATGTACTGGCCTGCCCTCGTCAAACTTCCTGATCACTTCAATAAAGAACGCTGACAAATTTGTGAGGCATGGTCTCCCATGCACAAGGCTATGCTGACTACTCCCAATCAAATGTTGTATTTCCAAATGCATGTCTATCTAATCTCTGAACATCTTCTCAAGTAACTTACTTCCCACGGATCTTAGGTTTACTGATCTATTGTTCCCAGGTTTATCTTTGCAGCCCGTCTTGAATAAGGGTGCAACATATGCTGCCCTCCAGTCTTCCGGGACTTCACCCGTGGCTAACGGTGAGGCAAAAAATGAGCAGGGACCCTACAAGTACTTCCCTCGCCTCTTGCGGTGCGGTTGGATATGTTTGGT
>NW_025129699.1:0-1127 GCF_004010195.1 Chiloscyllium plagiosum | reverse complement strand
CCAATTGCCCCACTTGCAATTTAAGTTTTTTTTTCCAACTCGACTGCAGTTTCCTGCTTCTCTGATACACCAAAGTGCTTGGCCAACTCCATTATGGTGACAGCTTTCCTTTTGTCCCTGGTGAAACCCAGTTCTAATCTACATGTTAATTCTAAAAGTATGCCCTTCCTTTGTCTTTCTAAACTTTGTCGGCAAACTTGTGAATCATTTTCTAATCTCAGAACCTCTTTAGTAATGTTAAAAGCCATTTCTTTTAATTTAACCAACCACAAGGAAACAAAATTAAATGAATTTTCTCACCTGTTTTATTTGAAGATCTAGGTCACTAACTGCCAAGTGATGGAATCTGCTGGGACCTTTTGTATCCCAAATCTGTTCAAATCCCATACGACAAGCCCTCAAACCGTTATGATGTCGATGTCTAACCCCTCTGTTAATTAAAACCACCCACTCAGAAAAGCTCACCTCACCTGGTAATCTGTTAAAAGATGAATGACGGAGAAGTCCCAAATTCCACTATTAAGAGAAAGATAGCCATTTACAAGTATGTAAGCGAGCTCGCTGAGCTTGAAAGTTTGTTTTCAGATGTTTCGTCACCATGACTAGGTAACATCATCAGGGAGAGTCTCTGGTGATGCACTGTTGGTATGTCCTGTCTTTCTATTTATAGGTCTTGGTTTCTTAAGGCGCATGATGTTATTTCCAGTTTTTTTCAAGGGAACGTAGATAGGATCTAAATTGATATGTTTATTGATGTACGTCTGGCTAGAATGTCATGCCTCTCAGAAGTTTCGTGCGTGGCTTTGTCCTAGGAAGTGTGTGTTGTCACAGTCAATGTGGTGTCCTTCTTTATGATAGTGGATCATGTCTTTTGATTGCCAGTTGGTGTTCATATGTCCTGCTAGCACGACAACAGGATAGTTTGAAATGGAGGAAAAATGATTTTATATACACTGTTTAATCAGTGTGTGTTCAGATAAATAAAATTTTTCATATGTGTACAACACATTCGGAATGAACAACGGAGGTACAGTTAACGAAAAATGATGCACACGATGTATAACATTTATAAAGCATTAAAACATTATTTGATACTCATCTGAAGTGATAACTTCCCTTTCTCTCAA
>NW_025129698.1:0-1127 GCF_004010195.1 Chiloscyllium plagiosum | reverse complement strand
CTTTTCCCCAATCTCCATCTTTTCCCCAATCTCTACCCTTTCCCCAATCTCCATCCTTTCCCCAATCTCTATCCTTTCCCCAATCTTCATGCTTTCCCCAAACTCCATCCTTTCCCCAATCTCTATCCTTTCCCCAATCTTCCTCCTTCCCCAATCTCTATCCTTTCCCCAATCTCTATCATTTCCCCAATCTCTATCCTTTCCCCAATCTCTATCCCTTCCCCATCTCTATCCTTTCCCCGATCTCCATCCTTTCCCCAATCTCTATCCTTTCCCCAATCTACTTCCTTCCCCACTCTCTATCCTTTCCCCAATCTCTATCCTTTCCCCAATCTCTATCCCTTCCCCATCTCTATCCTTTCCCCAATCTCTGTCTTTTCCCCAATCTCGATCCTTTCCCCAATCTCTATCGTTTCCCCAATCTCCATCCATTCCCTAGTCTCTATCCTTTCCCCAAACTCCATCTTTTCCCCAAACTCCATCTTTTACCCAATCTCCATCTTTTCCCCAATCTCCATCTTTTCCCCAATCTCTATCCTTTCCCCAATCTCTATCCTTTCCCCAATCTCTATCCTTTCCCCAATCTCTATCCTTTCTCCAATCTCTGTCCTTTCTCCAATCTCTAGCCTTTCCCCATTCTCCATCCTTTTCCCCAATCTTCATCCTTCCCCATCTCTATCCTTTCCCCAATCTCTATCCCTTCCCCATCTCTATCCTTTCCCCAATCTCTATCTTTTCCCCAATCTCTATCCTTTCCCCAATCTCTATCCTTTCCCCAATCTCCATCCTTTCTCCAATCTCCAACCTTTTCTCCAATCTCCATCCTTTCCCCAATCTCCATCCTTTCCCCAATCTCCAACTTTTCCCCAATCTCTATCTGTTTCTCTAATCTCCACCCTTTCCGCAATCTCCATCCTTTTCCCCAATCTTCATCCTTTTCCCCAATCTTCATCCTTCCCCATCTCTATCCTTTCCCCAATCCCTATCCTTTCTCCAATCTCTATCCCTTCCCCATCTCTTTCCTTTCCCCAATCTCTGTCTTTTCCCCAATCTCGATCCTTTCCCCAATCTCTATCCTTTCCCTAATCTCCATTGTTTCCCCAATCTCCATCCATTCCCTAGTCTCC
>NW_025129697.1:0-1127 GCF_004010195.1 Chiloscyllium plagiosum | reverse complement strand
GAAACTAAGTGTTCCAGGCGAAATTGTGAAAACGGCTAAGAGGAAAAAGGAAGCTGAAATAAGGTCAGTCAGCTGAAAACAGGCGATGCCTTGTAAGAAAATTGAGAAGGAGGAGCAATCTGAAATGAGCAAGAAGATGACAAAAAGGGGTCATGAATTATCTCTGGTAAACACGATTAAGGAAAATGCCAAAGCTTTTTAGTCGTATATCAGGAGCAAGAGGGGAACTGGGCTAGCCCAGCCAAGGACAAAGAATGTAAGTTTTGCGTGGAGTAAGAGAAAATGGGTGAGATTCTTAATTATTACATTGACTCAGTATTATACAAGGAGAGGTGTGTGATTGTTGAGGTCAGGGATAAATTTTGATACTGGAGAATATGCTAAGAATGGGATTCATTTATATCTGTTCGGAAATGCGCTAATTAATGATCGGCAACATGCTTTTGTGCAGGGAAAGGTCATGTCTTTCCAAATTGATACAATTCTTTGAGCAAGTGACAAGGTTCATTGATGAGAATGGGCTGTAGTTGTCAGATACGCGGTCTTCAGTAAGGCTTTTACTAATGTTGCACATGGTCGGCTGAGGGAGATAGTGAAGTCACATGGTCCCAGTGCGTACCAGCCATATGAACAGAGAACTCACTGGGCAGCAGGGGTCAGAGTGCAGTCGTGGAAGGGAGTATATCAAAATGGAGAACTGCAACTGGTGGTTTTCCACGGGGATGTCTGTTCGGACGACTGTTGTTGGTGATTCACATAAATGATCTGGACGAATTTGTAGATAGTCTGATTGACAAGTTTGCAGTTGACACCACGATTTTTGGAGTCGTAGATAGTGAAGGGTACTGTCAGAGACTGCATCAGAATGTAGATAGATTGGAGAGTTGGGCAGAGAAATGGCAGATGCAGTTCAATCTGGGCAAATGCGAAGTGATGCATTTTGGAGCATTCAATTTAAGAGTGAATTATACAGTAAATGGAAAAGTCAGAGGGAAAATTGATGTCCAGAGAGATCTGCATGTTCAGGTCCATTTATCTGTGAAATCTACAACATGGGTCGATAGAGTGATCAATAATACGTTCGGCACAATTTTCTTCATTGTATGGGGTATTGAGTATAAGGGTTG
>NW_025129696.1:0-1127 GCF_004010195.1 Chiloscyllium plagiosum | reverse complement strand
ATGTGGCCCGGTGCAGGAGGATAGTGAATGCGGCACGGTGCAGGAGGTTAGTGAATGTGGCCCGGTGCAGGAGGTTTGCGAATGTGGCCCGGTGCAGGAGGGTAGTGAATGTGGCCCGGTGCAGGAGGGTAGCGAATGTGGCCCGGTGCAGGAGGGTAGCGAATGTGGCCCGGTGCAGAATGTTCGTGAATGTGGCCTGGTGGAGGAGGGTAGTGAATGTGGCCTGGAGCAGGAGGATAGTGAATGTGGCCCAGTGAAGGAGGGTAGGGAATGTGGTCTGGTGCAAGAGGGTCGCGAATATGGCTCATTGCAGGAGAGTAGTTAACATGGCCTGTGCATGAGGGTAGCGAATGTGGCCCGGTGCAGGACGTTAGTGACTGTGGCCTGGTGCAGGAAGATAGTGAATGTGGCCTGGTGCAGGAGGGTACGGAATGTGGCCCGGTGCAGGAGGGTAGTGAATGTGGCCCAGTGCAGGAGGTTAGTGAATGTGGCCCAGTGCAGGAGGTTAATGAATGTGGCCTGGTGCAGGAGGGTAGTGAATGTGGCCTGGTGTAGGAGGGTAGGGAATGTGGTCCGGTGCAGGAGGGTCGCGAATATGGCCCATTGCAGGAGGGTAGTTAACATGGCCTGTGCATGAGGGTAGCGAATGTGGCCCGGTGCAGGACGTTAGTGACTGTGGCCCGGTGCAGGAAGATAGCGAATGTGGCCTGGTGCAGGAGGGTAGTAATTGTGGCCCAGAGCAGAAGGGTAGGGAATGTGGTCCAGTGCAGGAGGGTAACGAATATGGCACGGTGCAGAGGGTAGGGAATGTGGTCCGGTGCAGGATGTGCGTGAATGTGGCCTGGTGGAGCAGGGTAGCGAATGTGGCCTGGAGCAGGAGGATAGTGAATGTGGCCCAGTGAAGGAGGGTAGGGAATGTGGTCCGGTGCAGGAGGGTCGCGAATATGGCCCATTGCAGGAGGGTAGTTAACATGGCCTGGTGCAGGAGGGTAGCGATTGTGTCCCAGAGCAGAAGGGTAGGGAATGTGGTCCGGTGCAGGAGTGTAACGAATATGGCCTGGTGCAGGAGGGTAGTGAATGTGGCCTGGTGCAGAAGGGTAGCGAATGTGGCCCAGTGGAGGAGGGTA
>NW_025129695.1:814-1127 GCF_004010195.1 Chiloscyllium plagiosum | reverse complement strand
TGTGCAGGTTAGGGTGGGTTGGCCGTGGGGAACTTGTCCCGTAGTGTCCAGGGATGTGCAGGTTAGGGTGGATCGGCCGTGGGGAAATTGTCCCGTAGTGCCCAGGGATGTACAGGTTAGGGTGGGATTGGCCGTGGGGGAATTGTCCCGTAGTGTCCTTTTTGGGAAAATGGCGACCGGAGGCGGAGCCACCGGCGTTTCAAAACGCGGCCGGACCCCAGTGTCCGATTCCACCGGGGCGTGAGTCGTCAACCATCGTCCTCAATGCCCCGTGCGATGGGGGGGGGGGGGGGGGAGCCGGCGTTGTCGCCTT
>NW_025129695.1:0-804 GCF_004010195.1 Chiloscyllium plagiosum | reverse complement strand
CGGAGCCGACCACCCAGTCCGCCAATCTCTCCCTTCCCCCCCCCCCACCCCGGGACTCCTCCATTCACCCCGCAGTTCACTCTCAAGTTGGCTTTTTCCAAACGCCCCGGGCGTGCGATGGGGCAGCATCGGGCAATCGAGGACCCCAGTGAATAGAGAAGTCCTGGGGGTGATCTCTTCAGGGTTTTACCCCAACGTGTCTGCTGGGCCGCGGCTCTGTATTTTCAGGCCATCCCCACTCCAGTGAATAAAGAAACGCTGGGGCGATCTCTTCAGGGTTTTACCCCAACGCGTCTGCTGGGCCGCGGCTCTGTATTTTCAGGCCATCTCCACTCTCCCCCCCCCACTCCAATGAATAAAGATACCCTGGGGTAATCTCTTCAGGGTATTACCCCAACCCGTCTGTTGGGCCACAGCTCTATATTTTCATGCCATCCCCATTCCAGTGAATAAAAAAACCCTGGGGTAATCTCTTCAGGGTATTGCCCCAACGTGTCTGCTGGGCCGCGGCTCTGCATTTTCATGCCATCCCCATTCCAGTGAATAAAGAAACCCTGGAGTAATCTCTTCAGGGTATTACCCCAACGCGTCTGCCGGTCCGCGGCTCTGTATTTTCAGGCCACTCCCACCCAACCCACCCCCAGACAACTCTTTCCACAAACCCGTCCGCACAGTCACCGTCTTCTCAGGACCCCTCAATCGCTAAAAAGGAAAGGGCTGAGGCAAGTTGGTGATTGGTCACAGACAGCGACGCGTTTGGCTCTGAGGCACCTTGCGGGTACGAACGCATGTGTCCCAAATCCC
>NW_025129694.1:0-1127 GCF_004010195.1 Chiloscyllium plagiosum | reverse complement strand
CTTGTCCATACTCTTAACCAATAAGTATACCACATCATGGTTAAAAATGGCAATATTCCCAATTGCACAGGACACCACCGAATCTTAGGTTTGCTTCAGGGTCTGAGGAAGTGATCAAACTTCCTTTGGCATTTCTGTAGGTTGGAGAAGAAAGTAAAATCTCGACCTGGGGACTGGATATTCCTCCAAATATCTGCCTGCCCTAGTTCCGCACACAAATCTACGAATTCATTCGTTTGCAAAGAGGGTATTGGGAACCTTTGGGCGTCTGTCCACCGTGAGGTCCACAAGACTATTGAAATCTACTTGTACATTAATGTGCGGTGATACAAGATTACTTCGTTTGAATATGCATCTACCAAGAATTTAAGGGGTGTGCCGCAGTACATAAATACTCGAAACAACGTATTATTTCCCATGTATCAAGTCAAGTCTTTGAGGATTATGAACTATCTCTGAGTGTCTTGTACTATCCAACTATTTAAAAGGAAGATTCGTCCTATGAAGTATGGCTTCTCCGCTACTCCTGATATTCAGTGAAGAGAAATAGACTCTATCAAACCCACCCTGCTTTGAATTCAAATGTTCTTGTCATCAAGATGCGTTTCCCGCAATAAAACAACATTAACCCTCATCTTTTTAAGAGGAGAGAGTAACTTTTTCCTCTTGACTGGCGAATGGCTCCTCTTCATGTTCCAGGTACACCATTTCAGTACATCATTACGAAGAACACACTGTAACAACATTTGAAATCCAGAGAGGAAGAACTCCAACAACAAATCGCCGAGCATCAATAAAAAAAAATATAGAGCCTAAAAACTACACAGACTAAATTTACTAAACCTTCCAAAACTACTTACATATAAAAGCACAAAAAGAAACGCATCGAGCCATTGTGCATTGGGGACATTCACATTCCCCAAAACTTTATCTTCTGCCTCGCAACCAATGTGGTACCCAGGGCAATTAATCACAAAAACTGGCTTAAGCCTACTATAGGGGGCATTTAGTCATCACAGCCACATTGATAACTACCACCAGCTTGCGCCACACCCAGAGGAAGATAAAAATGAACACGCTCCACATTCCCGACGATAATATAACACTGGTTGATAACAGAAAAATCC
>NW_025129693.1:0-1127 GCF_004010195.1 Chiloscyllium plagiosum | reverse complement strand
TCTGTACCACACTCTGTACACTGTCTGTACCCACACCGTACACTGTCTGTACCACACTCTGTACACTGTCTGTACCCCTCTCTGTACACTGTCTGTACCCCACTCTGTACACTGTCTGTACCCCTCTCTGTACACTGTCTGTACCCATCCCTGTACTCTGTCTGTACCTCTCCCTGTACACTGTGTGTACCCCTCTCTGTACACTGTGTGTACCCCTCCCTGTACACTGCCTGTGCCCCTCTCTGTACACTGTCTATACCCCTCCCTGTACACTGTATATACCCCTCCCTGTACACTGTCTATACCCCTCCCTGTACACTGTCTGTGCCCCTCCCTGTACACTGTCTGTACCCCTCCCTGTACACTGACTGTACCACACACTGTAACTGTCTGTGCCCCTCTCTGTACACTGTCTGTACCCACCCCTGTACACTGTCTGTACCACACTCTGTACACTCTCTGTACCCCTCTCTGTGCACTGTCTGTACCCGACACTGTACACTGTCTGTACCCCTCCCTGTACACTGTCTGTAACAGTCTCTGCACACTGTCTGTACCCCACTCTGTACAATGTCTGTACCCCACTCTGTACACTGTCTGTACCACACTCTGTACACTGTCTGTACCCCTCCCTGTACACTGTCTGTACCCTTCCCTGTACACTCTCTGTACCCCTCCCTGTACACTGTCTGTACCCACCCCTGTACACTGTCTGTGCCCCTCTCTGTACACTGTCTGTACCCCTCCCTGGACATTGTCTGTACCCCTCCTTGTACACTGTCTGTACCCCACACTGTACACTGTCTGTACACATCACTGCACACTGTCTGTAATACTCCCTGTACACTGCCTGTACCCCTCCCTGTACACTGTCTGTACACATCACTGTACACTGTCTGTACCCCTCCCAGTACACTGTCTGTACCCCTCCCCGTACACTGTCTGTACCCCACCCTGTACACTATGTGTACCCCTCCCTGTGCACTGTCTATACCTCTCCCTGTACACTGTCTGTACCTCTAGCTGTACACTGTCTGTACACCTCCCTGTACACTATCTGTACCCCTCCCTGTACACTGTCTGTACCCCTCCCCGTACACTGTCTGTACCCCTCCCTGTACACTGTC
>NW_025129692.1:0-1127 GCF_004010195.1 Chiloscyllium plagiosum | reverse complement strand
TCCTTAACTTCCCTCGTCAGCCATGGCTGCCCCGCCTCCTCTCAGAATCTTCTTTCTTCTTTGGAATGAACTGATCCTGCTCCTTCTGCATTACATACAGAAATACCTGCCATTGTTGTTCCACTGCCATCCATGCGAGTGTACTGATCCATTGAACATTAGCCAGCTCCTCCCCAATAGCCCCATAACTCGCTTTGTTCAATGGCAATACTGACACTTCCGATTCTCCCTTCTTCCTCTCAATTTGCAGATTAAAACTTATGATATTATGCTCACCACCTCCTAATGGCACCTTTACTTCGAGATCCCTGATCAAATTCGGTTCGTTGCATAACACCAGATCAAGAATTGCCTTCTCCCTTTCTTGCTGAGGTTTCGTATTTTTGTTGGATATTTCAAACAGCTCCTTCCCATGTTTTCCACTAGTCATTTTCAGCTAAACCTGTCAGTCTGTTTACCCTGTTTACCTTGAAAGATTCTCCATTCAAATTCATGTAATCGGCTTTGTTTCTGATTGTTGGTGTGCTTACTGGTCATTATTAAACGTCATAATCTCTTTGAATTCCAAATTATTACAATTTCCTGGAGGATCGTTCAGTGTGATAGCACTCATGCACTCACATTCATCACTGAACGGTAGATCTGAAATAGCTATGTCCCTATACGTTTACACAACATATTATTTTTAAAAAACTGACAAAAAAAAACATTCTTCGAACTCCTCTTTGAATATCACTCTTGCCAGTGTGCCTGTCCCAGATTCTACAACGATTCAGTTCACCCAAAAGTAACGCAGTGGCTTTGTTACAAAATTCAACTAATTCCTGTTTCATGAAACAATGATCAATGAAATGATGCTAGTCAGCCGAAACAAAGTTCACGTGCTTGTGGTTTTAACACTTTGTATGCTGAATTTTCATTCAGCCGGACTCAACTAAATAATCTCAGGCCAAATGCTTTCTCCACAATTCCTTTGTTATCCATAACTGTCAGGGGTACCGACTCTGCTTTCCCATTCTTTCTGAGTCTCCGGAATTTTGTGTACAGTTGAAGATCAAATTCATTTTCTGTTCATCCTGCACCCACGTCGGTCGAATGCCGAAATCACATTTATGTCTGCGTCTATC
>NW_025129691.1:0-1126 GCF_004010195.1 Chiloscyllium plagiosum | reverse complement strand
GCACACACACAGACCACACAAAGACACAGACACACATACACACACACAGACGCACATATACACACACACATGTGCGCGCACACACATACACACACACACACACACACACACACACACACATGCGACAATGTTGGAGAGATTCTCTGGGGAAGGGGGTGTGATTTACGGTACACGCCTGTGTAGAAAACCAGGGAAAGTGTGGGGAGAGGGAGAGAGAGGGCGGGAGGTCAGTCATTTGGAGACGGTGCCTGGGCTCCCATTGATGTCCTGGACTGTTCTCAGCAGCATTTCAGTAAGCCACGTTCACTTTTAATCTCTGTAAGCAAAAGACGCAACCAGTGTGGGAAACATGCCTTTGATGGAATGTTTCTATCGGGACCTCGAGATCTCCTACGGATAATCCAAAATTCGGAAAATTGATATTTGGATAAAGGAGGTTCTTCTGTATTGCAATCAGTTCAGAAAATGTTTACAATATGAATATGAGGAATACGCTCCCTGGGAACTCTGTGGTCTATTTCGTTTCCACCAAATATCCGAACGACAGGTGAAGGGCAAGGATTATATGTTAGATTGCGTTCTTCTGGGCTCTGGGTCTCTGTAACAGGCTCTGGGGTCTCTATAGTGGGCTCTGGGTCACTGTAATGGGGCCTGGCTCTCTGTAACAGACTCTGGGGTCCCTATAATGGGCTCAGGGTCTCTGTAAATGGCTCTGGGCCTCTGTAATGGGCCCTGAGTCTTTGTAACACGCTCCGAGGTCTCGATAATGGGCTCAGGGTCTCTGTAGCTGGCACCGGGTCACAGTAACTGGCTCTGAGTCTCTGTAATGGACCCTGGGTCTCTGTGATGGGCACCGACTCTCTGTAATGGGCCTTGGGTCTCTGTAATGACCTCTGGGTCTCTGTAATGGGCCCTGGGTCTCTGTAAGTGGCTCTGGGACTCTGTAAGAGGCCCAGGGTCACTGTAACTGGCTCTGAGTCTCTGTAATGGGCCTTGGGTCTCTGTAATGGGCTCTGTGTCTCTGTAATGGACCCTGGTCTCTCAAATGTGCTCTGGGGTCTCTGTAATGGGCTATGGGTCTCTGTAATGGGCACTGACTCTCTGTAATGGGCCTTGGGTCTCTGTA
>NW_025129690.1:0-1126 GCF_004010195.1 Chiloscyllium plagiosum | reverse complement strand
TACTTGAGAGCATAACCCATTAAAATTCTGGCCAGCATTTCTTGGTTTCTAATACACTTCCACACTTCAGTTTGCTACAACTCATTGCAAATTTATGCGCATTTACAAAAGAATAATCGAGGACAAATTCAATTATTCTCTTATCTGCCTGGTAGTTTGTGCTTTTGCTGCAATGTCACTGGCTTGGTTAAGCAAACGATTTGACAATGGTTTGTCGAAATAAGTAGGATTCCCATTACGGCAGACTGTAACGTTGAATTCAACTGAACCCATTATTTTTTCCAAAGAAAAAGGCAATGAATTATAGTCAAGCATATCATTATTTGTGTTTCTTAGAAAAAGAAAACACGTTATCTAAAAATACAAGAACTTATCCAAGGTGGCACTGAAGCATGGCTAACCTTTGCAAGCTGTCCAATGCACGTTCTGCCTGTGCTGGACACAAAACAAAACGCTTCAGTGTGCCTAGATACATGTGCAATAATAAGTCAAATCAAATATTTTTTTAAAATCGCTATCGCTCTTTTTTTCAAGGAAATCTGCACTCCTGAATTATTATGGTCTGCGTGAGACTGTAGACCAGGTTGACATTTAACTGCCCATTACAATGGTCCAGAAGGTCAGAAGCATATATTTCATACAAACACAAATAAAACCAGAAGTACTAAAATATTTAACCAAACATAACCACTCAGATTCCAGCTCATATTAAGTAACAACAGTTCATCTATCGATACACTAATGAGAAAGATATTGCAAAACATTCAATTTCAATCGCTTTGTATTGTCTCCAAATAATCAAGAAGATTGCATGAATTGCTTAATTTCTATCAATGTTTTTCCATCTTTGATCTTCTATTTTAACAACATTATGTAACGAATAAGTTACCAGTTAATTAAAAAATTAATATTCAGAAAAAAGTAACCACTTCTGATTATACACAAATCAGCGATTGTAATAAGTACCTTTAAGCAATTCAAAATGTTTCTGCGGTAGCTTCTATTCTCTTACAGCTCAGGTCTGTTGCTGAGGACAAACAGAGAATGGATCATGTATGGATAGCTGTGTGTGAGAGAGAAAGAGAGAGAGTGAGAGAGAGAGAGAAGCTGCACTAAAAAGGCAGAT
>NW_025129689.1:0-1126 GCF_004010195.1 Chiloscyllium plagiosum | reverse complement strand
GACACATCCATTATGGCTAGCAAATATTGGTTTTAGATAGGGGAGCTACACAACTAATCATAACCCACATGAAATGTTCTTCGAATGTAGGAATTGGTAACAAAGGTGCTGGCTTTAGTACTGCCTGTGACTTCCCTACCATTTAGAATGTTTGACATGTACATCAAAAAATAACCACATCCGTGTGCATTCCAGGCCACTAGAAATGCCTCTGTACCTTAGCCTGAGTCTTCTGTACACCTAGGTGACCCCCTGCAGTTAGTTTATGTGCTACCCGTAACACTTTACGCTATTCCGAAAACAATGTGATGCACTTCGGCCCATTTCCCTTCTGCACTAACCTATCGGGGTCTCCATTTTAATTTTAGCATTCTATCTTTAAGTTAATAACGTTCGACAATATATTTTGATTCCTTTTTTTTGTGTGTGTGTATGTATATATATATACACACACACACAGATATATATATCTGTTGTAAGTCCATTAGCCTTTCAGGACTAAACACCCCTGCCTGATCCTCTGCCTGTTCAGGTTTTTTTCTGCACCGTGACATCAAGCAGGGTGTCAGTTCACTGAGCATCATCTCCTTTGGCTTTTTATTTTGGTTTTCCTTCCTGCTCTAACTTATGACAGTGGAATTGCAGATTAGATTACAGATTACATTACAGTGTGGAAACAGGCGCTTTGGCCCAACAAGTCCACACCGACCCGCCGAAGCGCAACCCACCCATACCCCTACATTTACCCCTTACCTAACATTAGGGACAATTTAGTATGGCCAATTCACCTGACCTGCACATCTTTGGACTGTGGGAGGAAACCGGAGCACCCGGAGGAAACCCACGCAGACACGGGGACATGTGCAAATTCTACACAGACAGTTGCCTGAGGCGGGAATTGAACCCGGGTCTCTAGCACAGTGAGGCAGCAGTGCGAACCACTGTGCCACCGTGCCGCCCACAATCTTGTTACTATACAGTCTGGAAAAATCCTGGGTATTTTTCATTTAACTCCCCAATTCCCTTGATTTCCTTTTGCCTTCTCCAACACAAGGGGTGCCACGCCCAACTTGGATCCTGTTAAATCATTCACAAGAACAAACTGTATTCTTGGGAATGACACTCT
>NW_025129688.1:0-1126 GCF_004010195.1 Chiloscyllium plagiosum | reverse complement strand
ACGTTGTAAATTCCCTGGAAAAATCAACCCATTCCTGTACTTTAGTATACATTGTGAGGAAAATACAATATCTGAGAGTTTGATTCACCCTGTCACCTTCCTTATGTGCATAATTAGATTTATCCTTTGCAAAAATCAGCAGGGCCATTAAAATGGTGAAATTATAGCTTTCTGACCTGTACCTTGTTGGGACTTGTTCAATCCATTAGAGAAACAATAAACATGAGCAACAATCAGTTTTTTTGAGTTTGTTATGAGGCAACTGAGAGTGATGACCAGAGTAAACCTGTTGATGTCATGTGACAAGGCATCACAGTCTTGCCGGAAAATGGAAGCCCATGGATTAAAAAGGATGGTGATAGGATGGATACAAAGTTGAATGACAGGGAACAGAGAGTCGAGATCAACAATTGTTTGTTGGATTGCAGGAAGGTATATAGTGGGGATCTTGGGGATCAGGACCGTTACATTTTCCTGAAACAAACAAATGATCTATAATAGGATGGACAGTGAATAATTTCCAAACTTGCAGCAGACCTGAACTTTGGGACCATGAGGAAGGTACTGATAGATTTCAAGTAAATAGACAGCTGATGCAATGTGTCAACCAATGTTGCTGACACCTTATTACAGAGGTATGTGAAGTGATCGATATTACAAGGAAGAATGAGGATAATTAATATGAATTAAATGATACTCTAAAAGGGGCACAGCAGCAAATTATTGAATGTGGTGGTCAAGTTGCAAATTTGGTTAAAACGTCTTATGAGATCCTGGGCTTTATATGAGAAGGCATGGAGTACAAAAGGAAGGTAGATATGATGACCCTATTACACAGACTGGTTTGCAGCAATTGCAGAATCTGCAATTCTGGAGAGTGCATATTTACAAGGCAGAGTTCAGAAGGATACATGGGAATTATTCAGAAGATGAAAGACATCAGTTAAAAGGATCAGTTGAAGAAGCCAGGTCTGTTCTCCATGGGGAAAAGAGAAAATTCAGAGGAGATCGGATGGAGATGTTGACAATCATGAGAAAAAAATATTTTTATTCAGGAAGTGATCATGATCTGAAAAGCTTTCCCTGAAAGTGCGCAGTAGATTCATTTGTGCCCTCCAAATAGTAT
>NW_025129687.1:0-1126 GCF_004010195.1 Chiloscyllium plagiosum | reverse complement strand
CCCCACCCCCACCCCCCTCTCATTTCTCTCTCCACCCTGCAGGCACCCTGCCTCTATTCCTGATGAAGGGCTTTTGCCCGAAACGTCGATTTTCCTGCTCCTCAGATGCTGCCTGACCTGCTGTGCTTTTCCAGCATCACTCTAATCTAGGCTCTGTTCATCCAGTAGACCCAGGTAATATCCAGGGAGCACTGGGTTCAAATCTGACCATGGTGGAATTTGAATTCAATATAAACCTCAAATTAAAAGTCTGATGATGATGACTGTGAGTCAGTTGTCAGAAAAAACCCATCTGGTTCACTAATGTTCTTTAGGGAAGAAAACTGCTATCCTTACCTGGTCTGGCCTACATGTGACTCCAGACCCACAGCAATGGGGTTGACTTTTAGTTGCCCTCTAGGCAATTAGGGATGGGTAATAAATGCTGCCCAGCTAATGACACCCTCATCCTGTGAATGAATTTTTAAAAACTTATCTCCCCTTTAAATTAAAAATGTTGCACACTGCACGCAAAAGCTAAAATTTCTCTCGTGTCACCAATTTTCGACCTTTAAATTGATTTGATTTTGTTTAGAATCAGTGCTAGTCCAGTCTGAAAGGTCACATGCAATTAGCACTCCACTCTGGTGTAAACATATTTGAATAATTATTCACCGTGCAAGGTCAGAAAGGTCTGGACGAGACATTTGGGGGTTGGTTTGACTTTCTGCCATTCCCAATTGCTGCGTTTTGCAATCGGCCGAGGTCTCAGCCCTGAGGAATTCTCTACGATGACACAGGGTAACAACCCGCAATAGCGCGCTTGCTTTATTTTCCTCCAAACTGGGCGATTTTGTTTCGGCGCACAAGTCACGGGAAGTCAGCAAATAAATTGGGTAGTGTAACGTAAAGCACCATCTCCTCTGCCATAGCAACGCACCTCCATCTCGGCCAAGCTCACCGAAACACTGCACTGACACTCACCAATTCCGTAATTGCTCGATTACTGTCTTGTTGAGCTTGTCAGGGAGTGTATCTCAGCAGGAGTCAGCACCTTGAGACTATGTTGGTTCTAAGATGGCCGACAGGTCCAGTGCGTAGCCTGCAGCTAAGATAGCCGACAGGTCCAGTGCGTGGCCTGCAGCTA
>NW_025129686.1:0-1126 GCF_004010195.1 Chiloscyllium plagiosum | reverse complement strand
CATGACTTGGAGATGTATCAGTGGTAAATCCATTGAGTGATGAAGCAGTCTTG
Organism: Chiloscyllium plagiosum; assembly: GCF_004010195.1. Classification (NCBI taxonomy): domain Eukaryota; kingdom Metazoa; phylum Chordata; class Chondrichthyes; order Orectolobiformes; family Hemiscylliidae; genus Chiloscyllium; species Chiloscyllium plagiosum. The sequence goes on along the minus strand of NW_025129686.1, from coordinate 1,073 downwards.
ATTGTCAAAGTGGTATACTCAGCCTTCCATCCTTTATCTTACAATTTTTTAAAAATGTTGGTTTTTGCATTGACCAGATTTGTGCTCATTCTTTTAGTTGTTTCCTAACTGGCGGTTGCTAAAGATCGAATATCATCCACAATTTGAGGTCGACAACAGAAAATATCCAAATGTGCTCTCGACCAACTGAGCTCCCTGTCCAAAACTCTTCAATGATCTGTGAATATCCACTCCAAGATCTCTTTGTTCCTGTTTGTTCTGTTCACCACTCAGAATCTTCACTGTTATTGTTTCAACTCCCAAAATTCATTTCCACTTACTGGTCTGGATTCAATTCCATTCGCCGTTCTTATTTTACACCTGATTTATACATCTCTGCAGGCCCTGACATTATTCATCATATTCAAATACACGATCAATTCTTGCATCCTCTGCAAACTTCTAACTCATGCCTCCTCCAATTAAGTCTGAATCGTTGATCTACATCGGGAAAGAATGGAACTCCACTGGAAACAGGCGTCCAAACATGGTTCATTGCTGGATGTGATGAACACCTGCAATAATAGCACATCGGACCCCTGATGTCATTTGTAAACATGCTGGTGATTCTGCCAGTTGGCCTCCTGAGTGATCCCTTCTCACATATGGGAGTGGTGAATGACCTGTCCACATTGTGCCTGGGCACGTAGGTTTACACCTCAGCGGGTAATTGAATCCTTTCCTGAAGTCTTCCTATGGACCTGACTTCTTGGCGGTGTGTATCCATGTGTCTATTTAGCTTAGAAAATCAGTTGAATTTGAGTCCACGCAGCGATGACTCCCAATTTTCCCCGTCATCCATGAAATTTTTAAATTGTTCTTTTTCTCGCACGGAGTTTGTCATCATGGTCTGAATATTCTTTGTTGTTTATTCTTAATTCACCTTGAACCGAGTAAGAGGGATTCTATGGGTGAACCGCGCTGTTGTGAGTCTGGAGTCATATGTTGGCAGGTCTCGTTAAGGACAGCAAATTCCCCTTTCAAAGGGACAAGAATGAATAGGTTTTCAGCAAATTAAAATTTTTTGCCTCTGT
>NW_025129685.1:0-1126 GCF_004010195.1 Chiloscyllium plagiosum | reverse complement strand
CCCAGGTCTCTCTGTACATCAATTTTCCCCAGGTCTTTTCCATTTCTGTATAGTTCACTTTTGAATTGGATCTTGCGAAATGCATCCCTTCGCATTTGCCTCGGTTGAACTCCCCATCTGCCATTTCTCTGCCCATCTCTCCAATCGATCTATATACACTGCTGTGTTCTCTGACTGTCCCCATCACTACCTGCTACTCCACTAATCTTAGTGTTATCTGAAAACTTGCTAATCAGGCAACTGATACCTTCCTCCAAATCATTTATGTATATCACAAACAGCAGTGGACCCAGCACGGATCCCCGTGGAACACCACAGGGCACAGGTCTCCATTTTGAGAAATTCATTTTACTGTAATCGATGTGCATTTCCAAAAGTTAATTAAATGTCCCTAATGTAACTCTCTCTGCCAGTGCATTCCACATACCGACCACCCTCTGTGTAACACCCTCTGATATCTCCCATAAACCTTCCTCCAAGTACCTTAAAATTATGCCCCATCTTTATAGCCATTTTCACAATGGGAAAATTCTCGGGCCATCCATTCTGTGTATGCCTCTCATCATCTCGTACGTCTCTTATCATCTCGTACACCTCGATCAAGACAGCTCTCATCCTTTTTCATTCCAATGAGAAAAACCCTGGCTTCCCCAACATTTTTTCATTAGACCTGCCCTCCAATCCAGAAAACATCCTCACAAATCTCTGCACCCTCTTCAAAGCTTCCACATCTTTCCTATAATGAGGCGACCGGAACATAACACAATATTCCAAGTGTGGACTAACTAGGGCTGTACGGAGCTGCAGCATAACCTCACAGGTCTTAAACTCAATCCCTTGGCTAATGAAAGCTAACACATCACACGCCTTCGTACCATCCCTATCAACTTGGCTGGCATCTTTGAAGGATCTATGGACGTGGACCCCAAGGTTCTTCTGTTTCTCCACACTACGAAGAATCCTGCCTTTAACCCAGTAGAGGTTTTCTGCAGAATCATTCAATCTTAAACCATCCCTATTTTGGTATCTTCCTCCAGTCCCCACAAAACTCATAAACTGTGAAACGGCTTCCCGCCCCAACAATCCTCCTAATCTCCGTAACCTCCTTTATTGACATGAACCCTCA
>NW_025129684.1:0-1126 GCF_004010195.1 Chiloscyllium plagiosum | reverse complement strand
TATCTGTTATTCTGTATATAAACCACTCCGAAACCCTCGATTAGATTCCGGTCTGTAACTCCCTCCCGGGAGCTGTTATTCTGTATATAAACCACCCTGAGCCCCTCAAATAGATTCCAGTCTGTAACTCCCTCCCGGGGAGCTGTTATTCTGTATATAAATCACCCGAGCCCCTCGATTAGATTCCAGTCTGTAACTCCCTCCCAGGGAGCTGTTATTCTGTAAATAATCCACCCCAAACCCCTTGATTAGATTCCAGTCTGTAACTCCCTCCCGGGGAGCTGTTATTCTGTATATAATCCACCCCAAACCCCTCCATTATATTCCAGTCTGTAACTCCTTCCCAGGGAGCTGTTATTCTGTATATAAATCACCCCAAACCCCTCGATTAGATTCCAGTCTGTAACTCCCTCCCGGGGAGCTGTTATTCTGTATATAAACCATCCCGAGCCCCTCAATTAGATTCCGGTCTGTAACTCCCTCCCGGGGAGCTGTTATTCTGTATATAAACCACCCTGAGTCCCTCAAATAGATTCCAGTCTGTAACTCCCTCCCGGGGAGCTGTTATTCTGTATATAGACCACCCTGAGCCCCTCAATTAGATTCCAGTCTGTAACTCCCTCCCAGGGAGCTGTTATTCTGTATATAAACCACCCCGAGCCCCTCGATTAGATTCCGGTCTGTAACTCCCTCCCGGGGAGCTGTTATTCTGTATATAAACCACCCCAAACCCCTCCATTAGATTCCAATCTGTAACTCCCTCCCGGGGAGCTGTTATTCTGCGTTCTGGAATGTGTGGTCCGAACAATGCTGTTCTGAAAATTTTCATGTTTAACATGTAGTGGTGCAATATTTGTGGGCTTGAACTGCTGTCATGTTCTGAAACTACCTATTACCCTTTGAGAAGGATGTCTGGCACTGATACAGCTTTAAGAAGATGGCACAGTTGACCAAAGTTGATCTTAAGAAAGGGCAGTCTCTGGTAGACAGGGAGCTGACTGCATCATTTAGAGACCAACTCTTCTCCAGACTTGTGTCTGTCTGTCTGTGAGTCTCTGAGAGAATGTTGTGTCTGTGTGAGGATGTGTCTGTGTGAGGATGTGTCTGTCTGTGTGAGTGTGTGTCT
>NW_025129683.1:0-1126 GCF_004010195.1 Chiloscyllium plagiosum | reverse complement strand
AGCTGGAGCAGCTTTATTGATTAGAAATACAAATTCTTCAATGGTGAGGGAGGTTATAATGAGGGGAAAGCATTCAGTGCAACTGAGAAGCAGAAAAGGCTCTAAAACTGTAATAGATATTGTATGCACCCTGCCCCCCTCCCCCCACCCCCCACCCCACACACCCACCGCCAGCAGCAGCTCTGAGGTGCTGGATTGTATATATACAGAAATTAGATAAGTGTGTAGCAAAGCCAGTGTATTATTAAAGGGGAAGTTTAACTTTAACTTAGATTGGGAGAGAGACAAGTGCTCTGTCAGAAATATAGTGAATTGCTGCTGTGAGTCCAGAATAGTTTCCAACAGCAATAGGTCCTGGATACAACAAGGGGACAAGCAATATTGGAATTAGTAATGAATAATGAGCCAGATTAGTTAGCAACTATTTGTGCATGAACATTTATCAAATAGTGATCATAACACGATCGAGTTCAATGTCACATTTGAAAGTGAAAAGCATGAATCAGCTGCTAGAGTTTGAGATTAAGGTAAGGGCCGACTTTAACGAGATGAGACAGAAAATCTGCTCATGGGTAAAATAACTGAAGAGCAGTGGGGAATGTTTAAAGAAATATTCAACCAGAAACAAAACAAGTTTATACCTGAGAGGGAAAAGCTCCACTTCTTAGAACAAACAACAATGGACAATTAAAGATATAAGGAAAAGAATAAAACTAAAAACAAGGACTTACAATAAAGCAAATAAAATAACAGGTTCTGCTGAATGGGAAAGGTACAAAGGGCCACAAAGCAGCTTCTAAGAGCCACCAAAAGGGATTCTGAAAGGGAACATGTAAGGGAAATCAAAATCAATAAGGAGAAATGTTACAGTTCCATAAAAGGGAAGCTGGGAGGTCAGGAGCAATGTTGGCCATTAAAGACTGAAAGTGAAGGATCTTGTCAGTGACAATGGGGAGATGACAGCCATGTTAAATAAATACTTTACCTCAAGATTTGCAGTAGAAAAGGAAAAGGATTTGCCTGAAGCCCCAAAGGAATTAACAGAGGATCAGGGACAGGGACTGAATAAAATTTCATGTCAGTAAAATATCCATAATGAGGAAATTAATGGAACTAAAGAGTGACA
>NW_025129682.1:0-1126 GCF_004010195.1 Chiloscyllium plagiosum | reverse complement strand
AAACTCCACGCAGACACAGGGAGAATGTGCAAACTCCACGCAGACACCGGGAGAATGTGCAAAGTCCATGCAGAAACTGGGAGAATGTGCAAACTCCACCCAGACACAAAGAAAATGTGCAAATTCCAGGTAGACACAAGTAGAATGTGCAAACTCCACGCAGACACGGTGAGAATGGGGAGAATGTGCAAACTCTAGGCAGACACAGGGAGAATGTGCAAACTCAACACAGAGAGAGGGAGAATGTGCAAACTCAACACAGACACAGGGAGTATGTGCAAACTCCTGCCAGACAAAGGGAGAATGTACAAACGCCATGCAGACACTGGGAGAATGTGCAAACTCCACATAGACATGGGGAGAATGTGCAAACCCCACACAGGCACACGGAGAATGTGCAAACACCACAAAGTGACAAGGAGAATGTGCAAACTCCTCACAGACACAGGGAGAATGTGCAAACTGCACACAGACACAGGGAGAATGTGCAAACTCCACACAGACAGATGAAGAAAGTGCAAATTCCACGCAGACATTGGGAGAATTGGCAAACTCCACACAGAGAGAGGAAGAATGTGCAAACTCCAGGCAGGGATGGGGACAATGTTCAAACTCCACACAGACACAGGGCGAATGTGCACACTCCACACAGAGAGAGGGAGAATGTGCAAACTCCACACATGCTCATGGAGTATGTGCAAACTCCACACAGACAAAGGGCGAATGTGCAAACTCCACACAGAGAGAGGGAGAATGTGAAAACTACACACAGACTCATGGAGTATGTGCAAACTCCAGGCAGACACAGGGAGAATGTGCAAACTCCACACAGACACAGGGAGAATGTGCAAACTCCACGCAGACACAGGGAGAATGTGCGAACTCCACGCAGACACAGGGAAAATGTGCAAACTCTAAACACACACAAGGAGACTTTGCAAACTCCACACAGACGCAAGGAGAAAGTGCAAACTCCACATATACATGGTGAGAATGTGCAAACTCCACAAAGACACAAGGAGAAAGTGCAAACACCACACAGACACATGGAGAATGTGCAAACTCCTGGTAGACACAAGTAGAATGTGCAAATTCCACACAGACAAGGGGAGAATGTGCAAAGTCC
>NW_025129681.1:0-1126 GCF_004010195.1 Chiloscyllium plagiosum | reverse complement strand
ACACTGACCAATAAATGCAAGCATACCAAATGGGTTCTACATTTAGAACTGTAGAACTGTAGAACTGTATCACAACCTTCAAGGAATTTTGAAACTACACTCCAAGACTTTTTTTTGTTCAGCAACACTCCCGAGGACCTTACCATTAAGTGTATACATCATGTCCTGATTTGCATTTCCAAAATGAAGTGACTCACCTTTATCGCGACTAAACACCAGTCTCTGCTCCTCAGCCGATTAGCCAACCTGATCAAGACCTCATTGTACTCTGACGTAAACCTTCTGTGCTGTCCACTACAACATCAGTTTTAGTGTCATTTGCAAACTAATCAACTATCGCTGCTGTGTTCACACCCAAATGATCTATATAAGTAAGGAAAAACAGTGGACCCAGCACTGATACTTTTTGCACACCACTGGTTCCAACCCTCCAGTTCGAAAAGCAATCCTCCATCACCATCCTCTATCTACTACCTTCGAGCCAATTTTGTATCCACATGGCTAGTTTTCCCTGTATTCCATGTGAACTAACATTGTTAACCAGTCTACCATGCAGAAAGTTGTCAAATGCCTTACTGAAGTCGATATCGGCAATGTGCACCTCTGCCTCAATGAATCCTCTTAGTCAGTTCTTTAAAAAATCTCAGTCAATTTAGTGAGACACGACTTCCTATGCTTAATGCTACGTTGACCATCCCGTATCAGTCCTTGCAATTCAAAATACATGCAAACCTTGTGCTTCAAATTCCACACCAACAACTTGCCCATCACTGACGTCAGCCTCATCGGCTTTTCCTTACCATATTTCTTAAATTTTTTAAAGTAATGACATTACGTTATCAAACCTCCTATCTTCTGGCACCTCACCGGTGACAATCAATGATACAAATATCCCAGCATGCGGCCCAGCAATCCCTTCCCTAGCTTCCCACAGAGTTCTAGGGAACACCTGATCAGGTCTTGGGGATTTTACCATCTTTACAGGCTTTACGAACTCCAGCATCTCTTCCTCTGTAATACAGACACTTTTCAAGATGTTACTGTTTATTTCTGAAGTTCTTTAGCTTCTATATTCTTCTGCACAGTAAATGCTGATGCAAGGTGCTTGTTTAGTATCGCCTCCATC
>NW_025129680.1:0-1126 GCF_004010195.1 Chiloscyllium plagiosum | reverse complement strand
CCGCCCCTCCCTTCAGTCCTCTGATCAACCCATCCTCCAGTTACCAAACGGATTCATTCCTCCCATCGACCAACCCGCTGGTATACTCTACCTCCGTTCATATAATCACATCCCCCCCAGTCCGCCTCTTCATTTGCAACTCCTTTGTACCTTACTACCAGTCTTGAAGAAGGTTTATACGCAAGGTGTTGACTTCTCCACCTCCTGATGCTACCTGGCGTATTGTGTTCATTCTGTTTTCCTGTGTTTCGACTTTGGATTACAACACTTTTAATAATTCTCTTCTGGTGTTGATTCGGAGAGTGAATTATTAGTGCCTCTTCTAATCCAACAGTTTAGATTGGTTTGATGACTTTCTGGCATTCATTTGAAACCAGCTTGAGATGCTGAATGAACTCGCTTTTTTTCTGTGTAAGTGAGCAGTATCGAGCATTACTGTAAAGGAATGTGACCAATACGGTCGCACACAATCCAGATATTGATACTACAGCACGTGAGAGGGTGATGGACTGTTCTGAACACTGTGTGGTATTTCCTGAATATCCACACTTCTGATCGTATGAAGGAAAGAAATGATTTGGAGATGCCAGTGTTGTACTGGTCTATACAAAGTTAAAAATCACATGACAACAGGTTATAGTTTAACAGTTTTAATTGGAAGTATACAGCTTTCGGAGCATCGCTCCTTCATCAGGTGGAAGGAAAGAAAGATATTGATGGATCAGCTGACTCTACTGTCCCGAGGAATCTACACCGAGGATCACCAAAGAGATACCAGGGGACTAAGAGGATTGATCCCCACCAGACACATTGTATTCTGAATGACCGACCTAGTTTACACCTGATATCACACAAATTGGAAATTGCTTAGGCTCCTTCACACCTTGCTCAATCAAATACTGTCATGGTATCAGGGACAGTCACTCTACTGTTGTGTTCATGTTTTTGTTCACGTAAATTAGCCAAAGTATACGTATGCGGAGTCTTTCCTTCTCTCAGAGTTTAGCGACATTTTGGATCTCTCTGTCCCAGATAGTTAGGGAAGATACTTCACTGAAATGTTTGGGGTGGAGAGCGGATGTCAACCATTTTTACACACATAAGAGTTGAGGACGAGATCGAATTG
>NW_025129679.1:0-1126 GCF_004010195.1 Chiloscyllium plagiosum | reverse complement strand
ATTAATAAAATAAAACAAACAAAACTGCATTTCTGGGAATTTTACCCAGTTCAGGTTCAGCCATATGAGAAAGACCATCGAGCTAAAACATCACCTTCACTTCTCTCTCCATATATCCGTCTTCACGTGAGAGAGAAACTGTCTGAAGAAATTATGCGTCAAATGTGTGTGTGAATATGACGGGAATTTCATGTTTGCTGGTTCATTCTGAGACTTCTGACGCAGAATAAATCAAGAACAAGGAATTCCTTCCAAGGGCGAGGTCAATTCCTTGGATTTTGCTGGTATTATTATTCCACTGAAAGCAGAAACATAATGGTGTGGATTCGATTCCGCTCAGGAATTTTCTTATCTCCTAGGTGCACCATATGTCATCTTGATGTGGTCACATGTGACACACTTTGCCATGGGCTGAAGCGGTCCAGAGGTTAAGGCTGCGGGTTGCTCTGTCACTGCGCATGTGTGGATTTGAATCCTACTCTGGCTGTTACTTCTATCAAACGCAGCTGTGGTTTCACTTTGTGCCTCGCATCTTTAGTATACACTGGATGGAGATTCTTGCCGATGTACTTCATTGCACCGGAAATTGGTGATAAATCGATGTCTCATCAAAATCGAAATAAAGCAGTTTGTTTCTGTTGTAAGTTAAATTGGGATAATGAAAAGGAGTGCAACGTTTCTTTCCTCCTTTCATTTCATCTTGACTTTATATGAGGTTACATCGAATGAAAGTGAAACAAATATGGAGAGATCGGGTGCAATAGTTTATTCAGTGGGATTTTGAATTTTAATGTAACACTCCACTCAAAGTTCTGATCAATATTTCAAACAGTCAACTGGAATTGGAACAGCAGAAAACTTCTCCAATAAAACGAACCTTTCATTCTTTCACAAACTACTGCTGTGTGAATCATACCGCGATCTATCATCCAGCATGATCACCAAGTTGCCAAAACATTAGATCCACGAATTTTCATTACCAATCACACCTTCTGCGCATATCCGTCTGTGGTATGATCAGTGCCATTTGTTGTATCCAGGCCACAGGACATTTCTGGTTCATCAGTTTATGAGCCGAGTTCCTGATCTGTCCGATCAGTTTGATAAAACTTTCCTGTCACATCAT
>NW_025129678.1:0-1126 GCF_004010195.1 Chiloscyllium plagiosum | reverse complement strand
CAAACACACTTTAACTGATCCCTTGGTTCCTTCCAAGGAAATTCCTTCCCACTAGCTCGTCTACCTCTTGCTATTGCCTCATCTGCATCAACTCTCACCTCTGATATACAGCTCAGGTTCCCACCCCCTGCCATACTCGTTTAAACCCTCTCGAACTACTCAAGCAAACCTTCCACCCAGGACATTGGTCCCCTTCCAGTTTAGATGCAACCCGTCCTTCTTGTACAGGTCCCACCTTCCCCAGAAGGCATCCCAATTATCTACATATCTGAAGCCCTCCCTCCTACACCAGCTGCGTATTTCTATTCAAATAATCATCCAATGACCTCATGAATGCCTCAATTGAACCTGCCTCCAGCACACTCCCAGGCAGGACATTCCATAACCAACTACTCGCTGCATGAAAAAGTCTGTGCAGCCTGCTCATGATTTTGAAAACCTCTATCAAATCTCTCCAGAGAGAGCAGTCCCAACTTCTTCTAACTACCTCATAATTGAAGTCTCTCATCGCCGGAACTATTCATGTCAATCTTAAGTTGCATAATATACAGCACTTTTAATGTTCAAACATTGGGTGGCTTGGTGGCTCAGTGGTCACCACTGCTGCCTCACAGCAGCAGAGACCTGGGTTCGATTCCCGCCTCAGGCGACTGTCTGTGTGGAGTTTGCACATTCTCCCCGTGTCTGTGTGGGTTTCTTCCAGGTGCTCTGGTTTCCTCCCACAGTCCAAAAATGCGCACGTTAGGTGAATTGGCCATCTGAATTGCCCATATTGTTTAGGGATGAATAGGTTGGGTGCAGAAATCAGGGATAAGTGTAGAGTAATAGGATAGGGGAATGGGTCCAGGTAGATTACTCTACGGAGGGTCAGTGTGGACTTGTTGGACCAAATGCCCTGTTTCCACAGTACAGGGATTCTATGAAAATGTTGCAAATGCAATTCACAGGACCCAATCAAGACAATGGACAACAAATCAAATATGGCGATATATAGTGGAATGAATGAAGGTTTATTTGAGAAGGTGGTTTTGAAAGAACATCTTAAGAATATCGGGGAAAAAGGACAGAATCAGAAACAAATAGATCTCAGGAGAAGTTGTCCGCTAGAGGAGATTCCAAAGAGAGG
>NW_025129677.1:0-1126 GCF_004010195.1 Chiloscyllium plagiosum | reverse complement strand
GTTTCCCCTCTACTGTGTTTCCCCCGTACTGTGTTTCCCCATACTGTGTTTCCCCTGTACTGTGTTTCCCCAGTACCGTCCTTCCCCAGTACTGTGTTTCCCTTGTACTGTGTTTGCCCAGTACTGTGTTTCCCCTGTACTGTATTTCCACTGTACTGTTTCCCTAGTTCTGTGTTTCCCCTGTACTGTGTTTCCCCAGTACTGTGTTTCCCCAGTACTGTATTTCCCTGTACTGTGTTTCCCCAGTACTGTGTTTCCCCAGTACTGTGTTTCCCCAGTACTGTTTCCCCTGTACTGTGTTTCCCCGTACTGTGTTTCCCCTGTACTGTATTTCCCCTGTACTGTTTCCCTAGTACTATGTTTCCCCTGTACTGTGTTTCCCCAGTACTGTATTTCCCTGTACTGTGTTTCCCCAGTACTGTGTTTCCCCAGTACTGTGTTTCCCCAGTACTGTTTCCCCTGTACTGTGTTTCCCCGTACTGTGTTTCCCTTGTACTGTATTTCCCCTGTACTGTGGTTCCCTAGTACTGTGTTTCCCCTGTACTGTGTTTCCCCTGTACTGTGTTTCCCCTGTACTGTGTTTCCCCTCTACTGCGTTTCCACAGTACTGTGTGTCCCCTGTACTGTGTTTCCCCTGTGCTGTGTTTCCCCAGTACTGTGTTTCCCCCGTACTGTGTTTCTCCTGTACTGTATTTCCCTTGCACTGTGTTTCCCCAGTACTGTTACCCCAGGACTGTGTTTCCCCAGTACATTGTTTCCCCAGGACTGTGTTTCCCCAGTGCTGTGTTTCCCCAGTACATTGTTTCCCCTGTACTGTGCTTCCCCATACTGTGTTTCCCCAGCACTGTGTAGCCCCTGTACTGTGTCTCCCTTGTACTGTGTTTTCCCTGTACTGTGTTTCCCCTACACTGTGTTTCCCCAGTACTGTATTTCCCTTGCACTGTGTTTCCCCTGTACTGTTATCCCAGGACTATGTTTCCCCAGTACATTGTTTCCCCAGGACTGTGTTTCCCCAGTGCTGTGTTTCCCCAGTACTGTGTTTCCCCAGTACCGTGTTTCCCCAGTACTGTTTCCCCTGTACTGTGTTTGCCCAGTACTGTGTTTCCCCTGTACTGTGTTTCCCCAG
>NW_025129676.1:0-1126 GCF_004010195.1 Chiloscyllium plagiosum | reverse complement strand
TTCCTTGACTGGAATGCTGATAATGAGTCCCTCCATCAGTCCGAACCTCTGACAGTGCTGAAATACCTCGGTCCTTAACCTTCTGATGGGAAAGTGCTCCCTCCTTTCTGACCTTATTCTTTTGAGGCACTGCCTCAGAATAGACCCTCTTAAAATGTGGCATACATTCAAAACTGAAACTGACAAGAAGGCACCTTCTCAATGTTTACTCTCTGATCATAAGACACTTTCCCTTGTACCGATCCTCCAACACAAGCTCAGTACTGGCGTCCTGACAGAACTGCATTGCCCCCAGATGTGTGATACCTATCCTACAACGTTCTGCCTAACCTACAATGAGGCATTCCTCATTTTTTAACCTCAGACAAGGAGCCACTTATTCAGAATTGACATTTTGACAATGAGCAACTCCCTCATAACCTACCCTCTGACAATGAGGAACTCCCTTAGAAATGTCCCTCAGATGGAGTTGAGGAAATCCCTCACTACAAAGCATATAAATGTGATGTACATTCTCAGCTCTGATCCTCTAACAATGAGGCACTATCTCAGTACTGACACGCTGGATATGAAGTCCTGCCTCAGAAGCAACCTTCTGAGAGTACTGCAATTCCTTGGTACTGACAGTCCTGACCTCATTACAAAATGGATCAGGCTGAATATTGACTCATTGTTACAAATGCAATGCCTCAGTTCTGACCTACGTATAACGACAAGATCCCCAAGTACTGACTCTTTGACAAACAGGCACTGCCTAAGTTTGACACTCGGACTCCAGCACTCCTTCACTACTGACCCTCGGGAAGTAGAGCATCCAGCGACTGTCTGTGTGGAGACTGTAAATTCTCCTCGAATCTACGAGGGTTTGCTCCGGGTGCTACGTTTTCCTCCCACAATATAACGATGTGAATGTCACGTGAATTGGCTGTGAGAAATTGCAGATGGCGTTCAGTAACGTGTAGCTTAGGTGCATTAGTCAGAGGTTAAACAAAGAGCAATAGGATAGGGGAAGGTGTCTGGGTGGGTTAAGCTTCGAAGGGATGGTGCGGATTTGCAGTCCATAAACAAAGATTAGTGCTTCCAAATTTCATTCCTGTAATATCCTGCAGATTATAAACAACTATTA
>NW_025129675.1:0-1126 GCF_004010195.1 Chiloscyllium plagiosum | reverse complement strand
ACCATGTGGTAGGACAGGGTATGAAGGACAATCTATGGGAGCTTGTCAAAGGGTGCAGTCTTAATCATGGAAGTCCCTGGAACTGTTCTATCCCTTTAAACCTGCTTTGGGGTTTCTGTGATTATGGACTGAGAAGTAACATTAACTCCAGCCAAATCATTGCCAAGGAATAAGCTTACTCTGTACACATGTAATTTCTTCATGACTCCTACTACTAGTGCTCCCGATAACCTGTCTCACACTGCACGAAGTGCAGTTGAACTGGGATATACCTGCCACTTATTCAGCTTAATCGCAATTTGTCAAATATTGAACTCTGTGGAGACTAAACTAGATCCTTCTCAAGCAAAAGAGCAAAAATCCTATTGGATTCCCTTGCAATTTTCAGCATTCTGAATGAAGGTGCCCACGCTGTAACAATGGAAACACTTATTCTTACAGTTTTCATCTCCATCCTCAGCACCTGCTTTTCTGATCTGAGAAAGGGGCCTTGGGACTGCCTTCCTAGCTGTCTTATTTTTCTGTGGGACAGGGCTTGAGTTTAGGCTCAGTTTGTCTCTGGTTAGGTTTGACATTCTTTGTCATCATTGGCCATTCTGTTGAGCCGGGCATTGGTTCTGCTGAGTTTAGGTTTTGAATCAACACACTATATTTTGCTTCTCACTGTGAACAATTTTACCTCCTTTGACGTATTCCACATATTTTGGGGGAGGGATGGTGGTCAATATCCACTATGCATTCTCATTGCTTTCATTCTCTTCCAGGCAGAAACATCTGGTTGACTCCATGATTCCAACTTATTTTCTCCAGAGCACCGTATCTTTGTTGGCAGAAGGTTTAATGGACTTGGCAAACCAGCTGTGGCATTCAAAGAGGCTGCCAAGTTCTTTGAGACTGCAGAGTTGTTTGTCGATGTAGAGCAGTAGCTGCTTTCTTTTAATTCACAACTGAGCAGAAGAAACTAATTCTTACTTTCTTAAAAATGTAAGTACAGCATTTTCTGCAAATGATGATTACTCAGACAGAAACGGGAATCCATCATTTGCCAATAGCAGGGCTGTTCATATGTTTCTCACATTGCTATATAAAGTTGGTTGAGACCTTGGCAATTTGCCATCATGTTTAA
>NW_025129674.1:0-1126 GCF_004010195.1 Chiloscyllium plagiosum | reverse complement strand
ACCCAGTCTGTGCAGGGACTGACCCAGTCTGTGCAGGCACTGACGCAGTCTGTGTGGGGACTGACCCAGACTGTGTGGGACTGACCCAGTCTGTGCAGGGACTGACCCAGTCTGTGCAGGGACTGACCCAGTCTGTGCGGGTGACTGACACAGCCTGCGTGGGACTGACCCAGTCTTTGTGGGACTGACCCAGCCTGTGTGGGGTCTGACCCAGTCTGTGCAGAGACTGACACAGAATGTGTGGGAATGACCCAGTCTGTGTGGGACTGACCCAGTCTGTGCGGGGACTGACCCAGTCTGTGTGGAGACTGACCCAGTGTGTGTGGGACTGACCCAGTCTGTGCAAGGACTGACCCAGTCTGTGCAGGCACTGACCCAGTCTGTGGGGACTGACCCAGTCTGTGTGGGACTGACCCAGTCTGTGCAGGGACTCACCCAGTCTGTGCGGGGACTTACCCAGTCTGTGTTGGACTGACCCAATCTGTGTGGGACTGACCCATTCTGTGTGGGACTGACCCGGTCAGTGCAGAGACTGACCCAGTCTGTGTGGGACTGACCCAGTCTGTGTGGGGATTGACCCATTTTGTGCGGGTGACTGACGCTGTCTGTGTGGGACTGACCCAGTCTGTGTGGGACTGACCCAGTCTGTGTGGGGACTGACCCAGTCTGTGCGAGGACTGACCCATTCTGTGTGGGACGGACCCGGTCAGTGCAGAGACTGACCCAGTCTGTGTGGGACTGACCCAGTCTGTGTGGGGATTGACACAGTGTGTGTGGGGATTGATCCAGTCTGTGCGGGGAATGATCCAGTCTGTGTGGGACTGACTCAGTCTGTGCAGGGACTGACCCAGTCTGTGCAGGAATTGACCCAGTCTGTGTGGGGATTGATCCAGTCTGTGCAGAGACTGACCAAGTCTGTGTGGGAATGACTCAGTCTGTGCAGAGACTGACCCAGTCTGTGCTGGGATTGATCCAGTCTGTGTGGGGATTGATCCAGTCTGTGCGGGGACTAACCCAGTCTGAGTGGGACTGACCCAGTCTGTGTGGGACTGACCCAGTCTGTGCGTTGACTGACCCAGTCTGTGCGGGGACTACCCAGTCTGTGTTGGACTGACCCAATCTGTGT
>NW_025129673.1:0-1126 GCF_004010195.1 Chiloscyllium plagiosum | reverse complement strand
TTTAAAAGGCATTTGGATGGGTATATGAATAGGGAGGATTTAGAGGAATATGGGCCAAATGCTGGCAAATGGGATGAGATCAGTTTAGGATATCTGGTCAGCATGGATGCGTTGGACTGAAGGGTCTGTTTCCGTGCTGTATAACTCTACGACTCTATAACTCTTTGACTGTTCCCATTGTACTACACCCTCCCAGAAATCCCCATTTAGGGTGGAGTGCCAGGTAGACTCTGCAGGGCACTATGAAATGGGATCCCTTTTTATCTTCAGGATCTGAGGAAGAGAAATCAGAATTACTTTTGTCTTCAGGATTGAATTAGGATTGCTGCTTCATCAGAAAATACACACAGTCCAATATGGCAGTTATAAAACCATCATTATCATAAACAGATATTTTATGTAACATGGAGAGAAAACAGAGATAACATTAACCCTGATTTCTCTCCACAGATGCTGCTGGAGCAGCTGAGTTTTTCCAGCAATTTCTGTCTTTATTTCTGATTTCCAGCATCTGTAGTTCCTTTTTTTCAGTTTTACCCAACATGGTTCAGGGAAACAGGCTTGAACAAGTCAAGATTGAAGAAGTTGATTAAGTTTGATAAGTTCACATCCCAGATCAGATTAACCCTAGGTTGGTCTGGGAAGCGAGAAAGGAGGTTGCTGAGCCGCTGGCGAAGATTATTGTTTCCTCACTCTTCATGGGAGTCATACCAGAGGATTGGAGAGAAGTGAATGTTGCTCCTCTTTTCAAGAAGGGGAAAAGGGAAATCCCTGGCAATTACAGACCAGTCAGTCTTATGTCTGTTGGTCAGCAAGGTTTTGGAAAGAATTCTGAGGGATAGGATTTATGATTATTTGGAAAAGCATAGTGTGATTAAAGGCAGTCAGCATGGCTTTGTGAGGAGCAGTTCATGCCTCAAAAGCCTTATTGAATTCTTTGAGTAGGTAATAGACGTAGACATAGACATAGAACATAGAAAAATACAGCGCAATACAGGCCTTTTGGACCTCGATGTTGCACCGATCCAAGCCCACCTAACCTACACTAGCGCACTATCCTCCATATGACTATCCAATGCTCGTTTAAATGCCCATAAAGAGGAAGAGTCTACCACTGCTACTGGCA
>NW_025129672.1:0-1126 GCF_004010195.1 Chiloscyllium plagiosum | reverse complement strand
AGGGCCTGTTCTGTGCTGTATTGTTCTATATTCGATGTTCTATTTACCTTTTCTGTGCCCCTAGTGATTTTATAACCTCTGTAAGGTCACCCCCTCAGCCTCCAACGCTCCAGGGAAGAAAAGCTCCCAGCTTATGAAGCTTCTGCTTATAACTCAAACTCTGCAACCTTGATAACATCTTTGGAAATATTTTCTATAACCTTTCGAGCTTAACAACATCCTTTCTACAGCAACTTGACCAGGACTATACACAGTATTCTAAAAATGGTCTCACCAACATCCTGTACAGCTATAACATGATGCCCCAATTCCTGCCATTACTACTCTGACCAATGAAGGCAAGCATGCCAAATGCTCACTTCACCACAGTGTCAAGATGCAATGCCACATTTAAGGAACTGTCTTCCTACACCCCGTAGGTCTGTTTGTTCAGAAACACTCCCCAGACGATAGCATCAATAAAGATGTATCTAGACAGATGCATGAATGGACCTCTCAATATTCTGTAAGTTTCAATGAGGTTCTCTCTCATCTTTCTAAACTCCATCGAGTTAAGAACCAGAGTCCTCAACTCTCCTCATATGACAAGTTCTTCATCCCTGGGATCTTTCTTGTAAACTCTCTCTGGACTCACTCCAGATTCAGCCCATCCTTCCTGAGATAGGGGCCCCAAAACTGCTCACAATGTTCCAAATGTGGTCTGACCAGAGCCTTATACAGCCTCAGCAGTACATCCCTGCTCTTGTATTCTAATCCTCCCAAGATGAATGCTAACATTACATTTGCCTTCCTCACCGCCAACTGAACCTGCCCGTTAACCTGAAGAGAATCCTGAACTCGGACTCCCAACTCCCTTTGTGCTTCAGATTTCCGAAACCTTTCCCCATTTAGGAAACAGTCTCCGCCTCTATTCTTCTAATCCCATTGCATACCCTCCCACACTGACATCCATCTACCAACCGAACCTTAATAGGATCCTGAACTCGGACTCACCCCCGAGGACCTTGTTTGTGCTTCAGGCCTGGCAGCATCTGTCCAGAGACAGACAGAGAGAAAGCGGAGTCAACGTTTCGAGTCCGGGGCAGCCGTCCTGCGGGAGAGTGGCCTTTGGTCTTGATGTGCCGCC
>NW_025129671.1:0-1126 GCF_004010195.1 Chiloscyllium plagiosum | reverse complement strand
TTCTCAGCTCTAAGGATGACACTCTGAGCTACATTGATGACACTCTGAGCTACTCGGATGACATTCTCAGCTCGAAGGATGACACTCTCAGCTACAACGATGACACTCTCAGCTCCAAGAATGACTCTCTGAACAATAAGAATGGCACTATGAGCTACAAGGATCACACTCTGAGCTACAAGGATGGCATTCTGAGATACAAGGATGACACTCTGATCTACAAAGATGACACTCTGACCGACAAGGATGACACTCTGACTGACAAGCATGACACTCTCAGCTCCAAGGGTGACATTCTGAGCTAGATGGATGACACTCTCAACTACAAAGATGACACTCGGAGCTACAAGGATGACACTCTCAGCTCCAAGGATGACACTCTCAAGTACAAGGATGACACTCTGACCGACAACAATGACACTCTGAACTACAATGATGACACTCTCAGCTCCAAGGATGACACTCTGACGGAAAAGAATGACAGTCAGTGCTACAAGGAGGACACTCTCAGCTCCAAGGATGAAACTCTGAGTTACAAGGATGACACTCTCAGCTCCAAGGATGACACTCTGAGATACAAGGATGACACTATCAACTACATGGATGACATTCTAATCTACAAAGATGACAGAATCAGCTCTGAGGATGATACTCTGAGCTACAAGGATGACTCTCTGAGCTACAGGATGGCACTATGAGCTACGAGGATGACACTCTCAGCTATAAGGATGACACTCTGAGCGACAAGAATGACTCTCTGAACAACAAGGATGACATTCTCAGCACCAAGAATGATACTCTGAGCTACAAGAATGACTCTCTGAACAATAAGGATGACACTATGAGCTACAAGGATCACACTCTGAGTTACAAGGATGACATTCTCAGTTCTAAGGATGACACTCTCAGCACAACGATGACACTCTGAGCTACAAGAATGACTCTCTGAACAATAAGGATGGCACTATTAGCTACAAGGATGGCATTCTGAGCGACAAGGATGACACTCTGATCTACAAAGATGACACTCTGACCGACAAGGATGACACTCTCAGCTCCAAGTGTGACATTCTGAGGTAGATGGATGACACCCTCAACTACAAGGATGACACTCGGAGCTACAAGG
>NW_025129670.1:0-1126 GCF_004010195.1 Chiloscyllium plagiosum | reverse complement strand
GCACAATTAAAAACTACATATAAATAAAAAAAAATGCAAAACATATTTGAAAGGAGACTTTCCCCCTTGTTCCCAAGGGGTATAACTACCTCTCAATAACCCCACCATAACCTCTCCTCGCTAGGGCCCTGCCCTTGGCCCAGGCATTATAGAATGGAATAGCAAATTCAAGTGTTTTATCATACCAGAGTTAAAAGTGACTGGATAACACATGGAGTATTGAATATTTAGGTCACTCAGATGCTTCTTCGGCTCATTGAATGGCCTCCTCTTGCAGACCACAGCTAGAGAGAAGTCCTGAAATAGCATTATCCTGGAGCCCTTGTGCATCATGGCCTGGGGATCCTTTCCAAGGACTCTGGAGGCTTCCAGGAGCATTTGTTTTTCTTTGTAACATTGGAGTCGGATTAGACCGGGTTGAGGTGCTGGACCGACCCGGGCCTACGTACAGCAACCCGATGGGCCCACTCAACTCGCACTTGGCCGGTCCTGACTCCAACTTCAATAATTGTGGGAACCATCTCCCCAAAAAGTCCACAAGCTGGCCTTCCTTTTCCCGTTCGGGAAGGCCCAGCAACCAAATATTTTTCTGACAACCCTGATTATCAAGGTCGTCAACGCGCTCCTCCATGGTCCAGATTCACTGCTCGAGAGCCCAGACCCACCCCAGCTGTGTCCAAGGTCGTGGCCTGTTGCTCTGCCCCTCTGAGACGCTGCTCGAGCTTTTCGATCTCTCGGTCATGCTTCTGCAGCATGACCGGGATCGACTCCCACCTGGACTGGGTCTTCTCGATGAAAGCATCGATCTTCTCCTGAAATTTGTTGATCCCAGAGAGCAGGCCCGCCTCCGCAGATAAGTCCCCCGAGGCTGCCGCGCACATCTCTGCTGCTGCGGGAGGGGGTGGGGGAGGCGTCCCTGCCTGTCGCGAGCTACAGGAGTTTTTGCCTTTCGTCCTTTTAAAAAAAAACACCAAACTACCCAAGTTTGATGTAAAATAACTGAGTATGCTGTGCAAAAGCTAGTCTAAATGACTGAAAGGGTGAGGTGAAGATGAGTGCCCAAGTCTTAGGCTAAGCACGACAGACTCAAACTTACTAGGTCGCTGCCATCTTGAACCCCCCCCCC
>NW_025129669.1:0-1126 GCF_004010195.1 Chiloscyllium plagiosum | reverse complement strand
GAGTAACCGGAATGCAAAGTAATGGACTAATGGCAAGATTCTTGGTCGTGTAGATGAGTAGAGAGATCTCAGTGTCCAGGTACACAGATCCTTGAAAGTTGCCACCCAGGTTGACAGGGTTGTTAAGAAGGCATACAGAGTTTTAGCTTTTATTAATAGAGGGATCGAATTCCGGAACCATGAGGTTATTCGACAGCTGTACAAAACTCTGGTGCGGCTGCACTTGGAGTATTGTGTACAGTTCTAGTCACCACATTATAAGAAGGATGTGGAAGCTTTGGAAAGGCTGCAGAGGAGATTTACTCGGATGTTGCCTGGTATGGAGGGTAGCTCTTAGGAGGAAAGGCTGAGGGACTTGAGGCTGTTCTTATTGGCGAGAAGAAGGTTGAGATGTGACCTAATAGAGACATATAAAATAATCAGAGGGTCAGATAGGGTGGACAGGGAGAGCCTTTTTCCAAGTACGGGGACGACAAACATGAGGGGACACAACTTTAAAATAAGGGGTGATCGACATAGGACACATGTCAGAGGTAGTTTCTTTATTCAGAGTGTAGTAAGGGTATGGAATGCTTTGCCTCCAACGGTAGTATATTCGCCAACTTCAAGTACATTTAAGTCGTCATTGGACAAGCATATGGCAGTACATGGAATAGTGTAGGTTAGATGGGCTTCAGATTGGTATGACAGATTGGCACAACATCGAGGGCCGAAGGGCCTGTACTGCGCTGTATTGTTCTCTGTTCTATGACTTATATCCACTTCACATCTTTCTTTTCTAACCAATTCAATGTTTGTATTCTCCCACAATACATTCAACACATTTTTCATAAGATATAGATTATAGACACTTTCGAACAGAATTGATAACATAATATTGTTACTCAATATCTAACCTATAAATTTGCAACAATGCTGAACTGTTTTGTTGTCCCATCACCCAGCTCCCAGCCTGCAGTTGCAGCAAATAGTCATTAAATCTCAAAAGAATTGCCAAGTCTTTACTTATGATCTAAGTGGCCATTTGTCGCTTTATTATGAAAAGGGCATATTAATTACGGACTGTCTGTCTGAGTGTAACATTTTGATGTGAATTACTCCAGGCAATCAACCATCAGGAGGTAAG
>NW_025129668.1:0-1126 GCF_004010195.1 Chiloscyllium plagiosum | reverse complement strand
TAACTGAACCTTAACTCCTTCTTCTTGTCTTTAATTTGTGATTCATGTTGTGACTTATGATAGTGGTTACTGTACAGTTTGGGAAAATACCAGTATATTTCTGTTTAAACTCCTCTGTTTCTTGGTCTTCTTGGCCTTCTGCACAACAAGGGGTATCGCTCCCAACTTGGACCCTGCTAAATTATTCTCGAGAACAAAGTGGATTCTTGGAATTCACACTCTGTCAGTCACTCCCACGGTTACTTCGCCAGACTTGTGAATGCACTCCAACCTGATCTTATGGAGAGGAAAGCTAAATTTCTGTTCATCTATCCCACAAATTATGGCACTCTCTGGGAACAGATCAGAAATACTGCAAATTTGCTCATCTCTTACTACTAGAAACTGGTTATTTCCTGTATCTCTCAAAATCATAACTTATTCTCCTTCTCCTCTTGTTGTTTTTGAGTAAATTCTACTCACAGAGACGAATTCTTTATAGAAATCAGGTATTATGTCCAAACCCAGCCTCTGCCTAGGCTGTGCACTTTCCTGCAGCTCTTCGGTTCTTGTTGGCGTTTCCTTTCAGACTTTCACTCATGCCACTGACTTACCTTCTTTAACCACATCTTTTCCCACAGTCCCTTTCTTAACGATCAGCACTGTGACCATACATACCCCTCCTTATGGCAGTGAAAACATCTTTTCCCAATGCCCTTCTGAAACCACTGGCACTGTAGTTTTTTTTGTGTCCCACTCTATTACAGTAAAATCAGCTGAGGCTTTTCACCTCGTTTATATCCTCTTGGGCATCTTCTTTAACCTGTGGTAAACTTTTATTCACTACTGTTTCTTTTACAGTGTAGCATCTCCACATTTCCCAAATGCGATACTTCACAGGATGAAATTCTGGTTGGAAACGTGTCTTATGCAGCAACATGTATTCATCTGCTAATTCTACTGCCCTTCTCAATTTCTGAACTTTCTGTTTCTCCACGTGATTTCTTATCATCTCTAGAATTGAGTTTTTTCAATTTCTTCAGCAGAGTAATCTCCATTAGAGCCTCATAGGTCATATATATCTTTAAAGCAAGCATCCATCTATCAAATGCCAATGTTTAATTATTTCAAACTTGATAATTATGTA
>NW_025129667.1:0-1126 GCF_004010195.1 Chiloscyllium plagiosum | reverse complement strand
ACCAGAGCAGTAGACGGTGACCTCTATACTCTTACCAGCAAAGGCAATGATACAATGCATTGTGGTTCTCCCCTGAAACTGAATAGATCAACATAGAGACCCGGAGTAACACTGCCAGAGCAGAGAGCGAGACAGTAATTGAACACGTTCATTGATGTAGTTAGTAGTGGTCTGTAGAATGAATATCTGGATTGAGAGATTCAACAGGAACAATAATTGTGGCAGGAAGTGTAGACTAAATGAAATAACAGTAATACAGTCATAACTGGTTTATAGAAAAAAACTCTGGACAGTGGCACTCACCAGGAACACCAACGATAGCCAGGAAGGGATAATAAAAATATTGAATAATGAGAAGAGCGTAATAGATCCGCAATGATAATGACAACCAATCAAATGCAGAAAGATACCAAACATAATTCGATAAGGGCCTGTCTATTGTTGGAACTTGCCAGTCCAATGTTCTCAGATTCTGATCCATTGTTTGAATATTCCAGTCTAATGTTCTCAGATTCTGATCCACTGTTGGCACTTTCCAGTCTAATGTTCTCAGATTCTGATCTCTCCTTCCCCTCTCTCTGGATCTGCTGATCCCTGTCAGTGCTGTCTGTGATGCTCCCGCTCATGTTATGGAATAATACATTTAACGGAGCCCATTTATCATTAAAAGATGGAAACCCTCCACTGGCATAATTAGAATCCATGGAGATTGGCATTAATCGCAGTCACTGAACAAATAGGCTCAGCTAACCTGTTCAAAACATCACTTTTCATTTATTGGGTTTGGATGGAATGGTTGAGGGTTGCTGAGGGATGGATCATAAACCTTTCAATCTTTTAACTCTTTTTATTAACTTGTATGTGAGAGTATTAACAGGACACTGCAGGGGTCTATATATGTTCCACTCTGTTTATGAAAGAAGGCAGTTATAAAATAACAGATCGGCCGCATAAAAAAAAGTCGGGTGGGCACGTTTCTCGATACCTGAACAAAAAGTACGGTACTTATTGACCAGTGTGAGGCTACTCCTGGTGTTAATGCCCTGTTGTCAAATCCTTTCATAACCTTGAGACAGAGCATTGAGACTGCTGTTCAGGAACAGACCAAAGCAATTCTGTCCCTATG
>NW_025129666.1:0-1126 GCF_004010195.1 Chiloscyllium plagiosum | reverse complement strand
GCGCTTTTCCAGCAACACATTTTCAGTTCATCCACAATGATCCCCTGTACCGAAGACAGTACTCTGTTCCTGTTAAAAAACTTCTCTTGTGGATTGACCCTATTACAATGTGAGCCATAAGCATCAACTTATTTGGTCAACTAATACAGCAATCATGTGCATGGGATTTGTTCCACAGTTCTATTTTGGATGCGATGAACAGAGAGAGAGAAAGAAAAATACTCATGTCAAATCTGAACATACTGTTATTTCCGCAGGAGGTGGAATTAAGTGACTGCTTTCTTTTCAGAGGGAAAACACTTAAACCCTGTCTCACTGTGACAATGTGCCAATGGTTATCAAAGCTAAATGATATGTAGGCGCAAAGGCTGAAACAGCATTTTCCACTTTTAATACCTGAATGACATCCCTCCGGTGTAATAGTGCAGTTGTGTCAGTAAATAGATATTTGAGTTAATCACGTTACATATTCACCTGGGGAACAGGCCTTGAGTGGTAATAAATAGCTACAGAATGCTGGACGAAGAACTGAGAGTTGCTTGAGCTGTTTCACATCGCAACTGAGACGGTATTAGAGGTTTTGCAAGGCGAGAAGTGGGCAAACCCCTAGCTCGGGATGGAGTTGTGACTCACTTTGCTTTGTGAGAGAAGAGGGGAAATTACACATGTTCTGACCAATGTTTTACATTGCATTGTGGCCAGATGGGCGTAGTTAGAGGACTGCAGGACTCCTAACGTGGTTCCAGTTTTCAATAAGGCTTGTAGAGATAATGCAGCGAATTACAGAGCTCTGAGTCCATTATTACTAGTAGGGAAACTTTTGGAGAAACCTCTAAAGGAGAAATTTAATTGCAACTTCTCCAGATAAAGTTTGACCAGCGAGAGTTGGCATGGTTTTGTCAGAGGAGGTCAGGGTTTAAGTGTTCTCCCTCTGAAAAGAAAACAGCCACTTAATTCCACCTCCTGCGGAAATAACAGGATGTTCAGATCAGAGTATTTTTTTAGGAAGTGATCAGATGTGTAAACGAGGGTAGTGAAGTTGATTTTGTTTATGAGGATAATAGAAAGCATTTGACAAGATTCCACCCGGGAAACTGGTAACAGGATTAAAATAAGTGGATTCAGG
>NW_025129665.1:0-1126 GCF_004010195.1 Chiloscyllium plagiosum | reverse complement strand
TGCATCCATGTACATTTGGTCAACATGTCTTTGAAATTTTAGAGAACTTTCTTCATTGTTCTTATGCCACCATTTTTTGTGCCATCCTGGAACTCAGTGAGCGTGCATTTGTGTGTATTTAATGATGACATAGATAGATTATTGTTCAGTCAGGCATTCGAGAATTATGGAAAGAGGGCAGAAAATAAGAAATATTGGATCAACCATGATGAGGGCAGAAAATAAGAAATATTGGATCAACCATGATCCTAATGCATGGCAGTTGAGGCTCAAGAGGTTGTGAGAGTTTCTGTTTCTTATGGAGTTACGTCTTAATAATGTGCAATGTTTGCAATGAATAAAACGTTAGAACACCATCACTGACCATAATTAAGTACAGTGTTACTTTAATATTTCTAATGTCTTAATTAGCGTTACTGATATTTACTAACAATTGCTGATGCTAGTCATGTAGTACTGATTAATATTTCTATGACAAATCTTAATAATAATGTACAAAGCGATTATTGATGGAAATTTTGCTAATTAAAAATAAGAGCACTATTATAATACTGGGTTAACCCTTCTGTTAATTTAAACCAGTCACGCAGAGAAGCTCACATTGCCTCGTAATCTGTCAAAGTATGACTGACAAAGAACTATCCAAAACCCATTATTTAAGAAAATAGTAAGAATTTATTAGTTAACTCGAAGAAAATAAGAAACTAAACAGCAAATGTCTGCTCTGTAAGCCTCCTTTATCTGATCGATTTATCTAAATTCAAATGTTCAACAATTTACTGCTCTGATACAATTCTCCTGTAAGATTTACAAAAAATATTCAAGTTCCAAACCAGCCAGTTGTAGAGCTTCCCTTAGTATCTTCCTGGGTCTTTTCTTCTTCGGTCTTCTGCTGCACAGGTCTTTCATACACGAAGATACCTTCCTGTGAGCAATTTTGCAGGCAGTCTGCATCGGCCCTCTTTGCCTCTCTGGTGAACAGTTCAAAATGTCTGATTTTTGCACCTCAAAACGTCAGTTTGTCTTATACATTGATTTTGTCAAAATAGCAAAGCACTAATTTGTTTGCATTTTACTATTGTGAGGCATAATATAAACAGATTGGTTAAAACTCGAATTGTTGGGG
>NW_025129664.1:0-1126 GCF_004010195.1 Chiloscyllium plagiosum | reverse complement strand
TCTGTGTCAGTCACTGAATCAAGGGTTCTGTTTAAGATTCGTCAAGTTTAAGGCAACACATACTCGGATAACGGTTTTCAGTAGCAATGGAGCTGGGGTGAGGTGGAGACAAGCAACGTTTTAGAGACTGGAATTTCTGGTGTTTGGGATTGTGTAGATGTCTGATCAGCAGGTCACCTTGGGGTCATGTATGACAGCAGGATTGTGAAGAGTGTGGTTCTGCCTCAGATAGTTCCCAGGGAGAGGGATAGGCACAGCAGTAAGGGAAAGTAATTTGAAATAGCAACTGAAGGCAATGGGTTTAACCATTGCAACATTTCATTTGAGGAAATTGTAGCGAATCGAGTAGTGGGAACGTGGTAAGCAGTTTGATAACAGAGTATCAATGGAGCAATGGAGAGGGATGATGGGGAGGGAGAGCTGGGCATTGTCAGTGTAAATGTGAAGGCCGACACTGTGCTTTTGTATGATGTCACCTCCTGGCAGTATGTAGGAGAGATACAGGAGGAGCCAAGGATAGAGGTACATCTAATACAATGAATTTTGAAAGGGAGAGTGGAGATGGAACAGAATTTTCCAATGATGGTGAGGTCAAATATTAGTTTTTTAGCAGAATGAAAGAGAAGGACATAACCAGAAAAGACAAACACAAAAAGGAATAATATCTGTGAATTGGCGAGGCGGAGTGATGAGGAGGAGGAAGAAACAGAGATGTAATGTTTGGAATTTAGAGAGACTGGGGTAAAAGGTCAAGATGAGCCCTGATAAAGCTTGACAAGAAACTGGAGAAAGATATATCTCTGGGACAAAAACCAGGAGCACCACGTGAGACAGTTTGGCTCAGTGGGCGAGTGGGAGGGAGAGAAGCAGCAGAGGCAGCTGATCGGATTGTCTCAATCTCAGTGACACAAAAACTCAATGTGCTCCTTGCTCTTGTTGTTGGAGGGAAGGATGAAGGAGACAGGATGATGGACAGGGTTTTACAAAGAAACAAAACCAGGATTAGTGATATTTAAAATGTGTGAACAAACCTGATGTATTTAACTTTTATTCAGAATATTAAAATGTACAACTGAAGTCCCGGTTCGAATCACAGCTCGGCAGATGGTGGAATCTGAATTCAAGT
>NW_025129663.1:0-1126 GCF_004010195.1 Chiloscyllium plagiosum | reverse complement strand
TTAAATTGGACGCCGCTCAGAGATGGTTCCCTCAACTGATTCCTGCAATGAAGGTGCTAACTTATAATGAAAGGATGATCAGGTTGACCCAGTAGCCATTGGAGTTTACAAAAATTGAAGATAATCTTATTTGAACATAGATGATAGAAGGATTCAACATGTGAAGTGAATTACACAGATAGTGGAGGAATCCATTCCGTTCTCCAGCCTGTTACACAAGAACAACAGGAGGATATTCAGGTCTTCAAACCTGTTACACCAAAACAGGACGAGGCTATTCAGCCCCTGGAGCCTGATATACACTGACAGAAGGAGGCCAATCAGCCACTCGAGCCTATGCTGCACCAGTATCCTGTTAAACAGCAACAGGATCAGTCCATTCAGCCTCCTCCTGTCTGTAACATAAGAACTGGAAGAGGTCACACATTGACTGGAGATTGTTACACTGGGATAACAGGAGGCCCACCAAGCCTCTTGCAAGGGAATTGGATACGATAAAAACTACCTGAGACTTATTTCATGAGAAATGAAGAGGTAATTTAGACACGTGATTGTTGTATGGGAAGAAGAGAAGACCAATCAATCCCTCGGTCCAATCTTCAGGATACATGAGGAGACCGTTCAGTATATCCACCTGTGATGGCGAAGTATGAGAAGACCCATCAGCCCTTTAAAATGTTACACAGCAACAGGAAGATTCCATAATCTCCCAATCCTCTGAAGCATCAACAGGATGAGGTTATTCTGGCCTTGGAGACGACAACATGGGAACACCAGAAAGACGTCAGCCCATCGATATTGTACACCAGCAGGATGATGAGTCCATTCAGTCACACATGGATCTTACACAGCAATTGGAGCAGATCTCTTAAAGCCTTGTGCCCATTAAACAGGAATTCAAAGAAAAAGTAAAGGTTTTCGAAAGGGAAGAACTTGTAATAGTGGCATACATTAGGGACTAAAGTGTCACAATAAACTGTTGTAATTTAAGGCAAATTATTAGAATCCATTGTTCAGGACATTTGCAAACTTAAACCACAATTCGTCAGAGTCAACATGGTTTTATGAAGGCTAAATCGTGTTTCAATTATGTGGTTGAGTTATTTGAAGATGTCACAAACAAGGT
>NW_025129662.1:0-1126 GCF_004010195.1 Chiloscyllium plagiosum | reverse complement strand
TTTGTTAACTTTAAGTGTGAGATAGAGTTTTTTTGTTCAGCGAAAGGATGAAGGGGTATGGGCCAAAGACAGGAAAAAAGAGGTAAGTCTCAGATCAGCAATGGTTTCTCTGCACGACGAAACAGGCTGCAGCTGAATCGTCTCCTCCTGATCCTTTAATTCTTATAATCTTTACTGTTTCATTGTCGCACATTTTTTTGGCCTGTCAATGGAGATACTGCCTGCAAAGAATCATTTCCAACTATTGACTGTTCCGGGAATATCTAGGACAGATACATCCTGGCGTATTGTACTAATATTCTTATAAATACAATCACAAAACAAACAACTGACTGTCTTTCCACACCTAAATCATTAGACGCCTGATAGTCTTGGTGTCAATCAAACCCAACAATGGATCGCTTTCCTGAACTCCATATGGAACAACACAGGGAAAAACAGAGAAGCAGCAATGTCCAATTTCTACGCTATCCAATCATTTGCTGTTCGTAAAAAGCAACATGGCAGCTTCAGTTCGGGTCTACTGCAAATCCTTGAGATGTGAGATTGTGCAAACCGGGTCAAACCTCCCAATTCACTGAGCACAGGCTCAGAACAGCAGAGTGAGATTATGTCCGGATCACAAAACCTCGGACTACCTTTTCAAAGGCCAAAGCAAGTCACCCATCAAAGTCAATCAACAACTTTCTCAAAGTTCTCTACTGCTCATTTCAATTATTTGATTTAAAGACTGGCCTTTGTGAATCTAAATGTGAAGACTGGAGATGTGTGTTAGTGAGTGACTCATTTTCCGTTGTTTGTCAATTTTCTTGAAATAGAAGTGAATTTGCTTTCCAAAGAACAGCACAAAAGAGACAAAAACATTAAATTCATGAAGAGATACGATGAAACTCGATGTCAGGATTAAGAAGGAAGCAAAGCTGGAGTGGAATCTCAATGATTTCATTGAATTTCTAGCAGAAAGCATTGGCGCCATAGGCCTATTTTCTTCAATTTACTACATTGAATGTCTTTTAAGCAATTACGTGGCCTTGATAGGAGATGTGGTTATAGCCTGAATGTACGTTCATTTATAACAGTTACCGTGGTGATGTGTTTGATGCCCTCATTTGACAACATTCCTTTC
>NW_025129661.1:0-1126 GCF_004010195.1 Chiloscyllium plagiosum | reverse complement strand
AATAAATTGATTTTTTTTCTCAAATTAGTGGAATTTGAGTGTTTTCTGTCATTCATACTTTCAAAATTTATGAGGCAAGGTGAGCTTTTCTGGGATTTGGTTTAATTAGCAGAAGGGTTCACCACTGTGTCATAACAAATTATTTGTTTCTTTAATTTTGCTTTTGTTTTGGCCCCTTGTGGTCCCTACCCAAAAGAGGTTGTTGGGGATGGAGTCATGGGAGAGCCATTTTGTGTTTGTTTATTTCTTCCACTGAGTAAGAAATTGTTGTTTTGAAAGAACAGAGTGGGCCTTGCTCTGTGTTTCACACAGTTCTGTCCCTGTCCCAAGAGTGTCTGATGAGCACATTATGGGAGGGAGTGGTGGGGCGGGGTGGACTTCATTTGTTTTCTGTGTACGCTTTTGTCTGAAAGAGTTGAGGATTGTTTTTTGGACTGGAGGCCTCTGACCAGCGGTGTGCCACAACTGGTAAAGCCGGGTGCAACCACCATATTTGAAAGGGACCTGGATGGGGAGATGTACTGAAAGGGTTTAAGAGGGAGAAGAGGCAAATGCTGGCAAATGGGACTGCATCAGTTTAAGATATCTGGTCAGTATGAACAAGCTGGACTGTAGAGTCTCTCTCCATGTTGTGAGACATAGGACGTAGAACATAGAACATTTCTTTACAGCGCAGTACAGGCCCTTCAGCTCTCGATGTTGCGCCGACCTGTCATACCAATCTGAAACCCATCTAATCTACACTAATCCATGTACGTCTATATGCTTGTCCAATGACGACTTAAATGTACTTAAAGTTGGTGAATCTACTACCGTTGCAGGCAAAGCATTCCATACCCTTACTAATCTCTGAGTACTACCCTGACTACTCTATGACTCAATCTCTCCAAGCCAGGGATCATTCTGGTAAACCTTCTCCGAACTGCCTGAAATACTGAAATAAAGATCTTTACTGAAATAAAGAGACAAAAACTATTCACAGTATTCGATATGTAGTTTTAACAGCACCTTGTACATTTGCAGTAAGACCTCACTACTCTTGTACTTACGGCACACTTGAAAGAATGACCAACATTCCATGAGCTTCCTGATGACCTGTTGTACCTGAGTGTTAGCTTTCTGTGCT
>NW_025129660.1:0-1126 GCF_004010195.1 Chiloscyllium plagiosum | reverse complement strand
AATGAACGTCAGGAATTATCTGGTCTAGAGAGCAAGGGGAGCTTCATCACTGAAAGTATTTAAAGTGGAGGTAGATGGCTTTTTGACCTGTCAGATAGCTGAGGGGTGTGAAGAATTGGGCATTAGCGAGGAGTTAAGGTTCTTAGTAGATCAGCCATGATCGTATTCAATAGCGTGACTGTACAAATTAACTGATCGTGTCCCTTATGTTCTCATATTCTGTGATTATAAAGTTAATGGTTTCAATTTTCCTGAACGTTCTGTTAATTAATTTTGCAGTCATAGAGAGCAAAGTATTTTGTGAGTCATCTCTGAGTAAGGAATGGGAGCTGTATTCACAGTGAATCTGGGTGTACATCATAACCAACAAATGAAGCACAATTTGCAGAGAGGAGACACTGTGTAAAGAGACCAGAGGCAATTTTCGAATTCAGCCTCGATTTCCCAATAACATTTTCCAACCCACTCCAAACTATATGTGACAGTCTTGAGGGACTGAATGAGATCCTGTGTTACTGTGGACTATGTATTTGGAGCAAGTCGCCCTCATCTGCGACAGTGCAGGAGGTTTGATGGTCTGAATAGAACATAGGAACATCGGACTGAGGAGCAGGAGTTGTTCATTAGACACATTGTCACTGCTTCTCCAGGCGTAAGATCTTACCTGATCTGATTGTGATCTCAGCAGCACTTTTCTGTCTGTGTACAATTTTCCTACATTCACTTGTCTGTCAAATGTTTGAATACAACACAACTTTGAATAAGTGCAAGAATCCAGGCACTACAGAAGTCTGGGAAAGTGAATTTCCACTCGAACAACACTTTGATAATTTCCCATTTGTGTTCCAACCAATGTTGGAGGATCACTGTTTCATTTTCCAGTCCCATTCCTCCACCGGTTGCAACAAATTTTAAATGGAACCCCCAATTTAGGAATATGACCAAAGGCAGAGGTCTCAGACTGGGTCATTTTCATAAAAAAATGTGAGCCACAGGAATTTGAACTCATAACAAATGGTAAAATACTAGTGTCCCAAATTTTATTCTGCCTTTGAAGTTATTCTGATCACACAAGCTGCTGGTATTGGAATTCCTTTCTGGAACAGTGGGATTTGGCTGAATATTC
>NW_025129659.1:0-1126 GCF_004010195.1 Chiloscyllium plagiosum | reverse complement strand
TTTGTAGTGATCCTCCAATAGTGCAACAGCTCCTTTGTAATGATCCTCCAATAGTGCAACAGCTCCTTTGTAGTGATCCTCCAATAGTGCAACAGCTCCTCATTAATGAGCATGCAACTTTTTTCACTATCTTTAAACAAATTATCTGGAATGCGTTCTGATACACTCTCAGTAGCACTTGTTGAATTGCAGCTTTGATTGTACAATGTCCTGAATCACAAAAGTGGAAGTCCTGCACAGATTCACGATGATCAAACCCAGCTATATCTCGCAATTATTATCAGATCACGTTATGTCAAAATATCTCCAGTTTTGTCAAGAATTGTCAAAAAGTCATAACTTTGAGGTTTTATGATCATAAAAGTTATTTATAAATGTTGGAAGTGACCAATCGATCTGGACTGAGTGTTCACAAACAATTTGGAATGGTGAGGACAGTGAAAGGTGAGAGTTTCCTTTAATGCTTATTGTAACAGGCTTGAGCAGGACAGCATACTATACAACTGACCAATGTATCCAGCAATGGTCAGGTAACTGAACAACACAGACAGGTAAAATTTGAAAAGCAATACATGCAACAGCATAACCATTTTCTTGAAAACTATATTTAGTATTATTCAGGGCACAAAAATTATACATTGTTAACAAATTATTGACTGTGATCCAGGAGATCCAGGGCACATTGTTGGTTACCAATATTCATTGGAACCTGATGCTTTCGTCCCTCTCCATTGATGTAGATAGGGGTCTGCCCTCCATCTTGCTTCCTGAAGTCAATGATCAGTTCTTCTGTTTTGCAGACATTGAGACAAAAATTGTTATCATTGCATTATGAAACCAAGCACGCTATCGACTTCATATATTCTGACTCATCATTATTTGATATGCAGCCTACAACCAAGATGTCATCAGCAAACTTGCAGATGTTCGTATGAAATGTGTACAGGGAGTGTTTGGGGGCTGAGGAAGCATCCTTACGGGGCCGCAGTGTTGAGAATTATTGTCGAAGAGGTGCAGTTAGCTACCTTCACTGATTGCGGTCTGTGCATCAGGAAACTGAGGATACAGTTGTAGAACTGCCCTTGGTCTCAGCGTTTTGAGATTAGTTCAATTGGGATTATAATGT
>NW_025129658.1:0-1126 GCF_004010195.1 Chiloscyllium plagiosum | reverse complement strand
CACAATACTCCAGGAACAGTCCCAGCAACACTGGCACACTACCCCAGGTACAGTCTCACCAATTCCGAACACAATACACCAGGTACAGGCTCACCAACCCTGTACCCAATACTCCAGGTACAACTTCACCAACCCTGTACACAATACTCCACGCACAGTCTCACCAAACCTGCACACAATATTCCAGGTACAGTCTCACCAACCCTGTACACAATACTACAGTCACAGTCTCACAAACCCTGTACACAATACTGCAGGTACAGTCTCACCACCCCTGTACACAATACTCCAGGTACAGCCTCACCCACCCTGTACTCAATACTCCAGGTACAGTCTCACCAACCCTGTACACAATACTCCAGTTACAGTCTCACCAATCCTGTACACAATACTCCAGGGACAGTCTCACCAACCCTGTACACAATATTCCACGCACATTCTCACCAAACCTGCACACAATACTCCAGGTACAGTCTCACCAACCCTGTACACAATACTACAGTCACAGTCTCACAAACCCTGTACACAATACTGCAGGTACAGTCTCACCAACCCTGTACACAATACTCCAGGTACAGCCTCACCAACCCTGTACTCAATACTCCAGTTACAGTCTCACCAATCCTGTACACAATACTCCAGGGACAGTCTCACCAACCCTGTACATAATACTGCAGGTACAGCCTCACCAACCCTGTACTCAATACTCCAGGTACAGTCTCACCAACCCTGTACACAATACTCCAGTTACAGTCTCACGAATCCTGTACACAATACTCCAGGGACAGTCTCACCAACCCTGTACACAATACTCCACGCACAGTCTCACCAAACCTGCACACAATACTCCAGGTACAGTCTCAACAACCCTGTACACAATACTACAGTCACAGTCTCACAAACCCTGTACACAATACTGCAGGTACAGTCTCACCAACCCTGTACACAATACTCCAGGTACAGCCTCACCAACCCTGTACTCAATACTCCAGGTACAGTCGCACCAACCCTGTACACAATACTCCAGGTACAGACTCACCAACCCTGTACACAATACTCCAGTCACAGTCTCACAAACCCTGTACACAATTTTGCAGGTACAGTCTCACCAACCCTGTACACAATA
>NW_025129657.1:0-1126 GCF_004010195.1 Chiloscyllium plagiosum | reverse complement strand
GCTCCCAGCACAGGCAGAGCAATGCTTGTAATCCTGTTAATTCCAGAGGAGCTAATCAGTCACTAAATAGCGCTGGGAAAAAGGTTTCTGTGAGAGAAACATCTTCCCTTACAGAATGGCGAGAATGTGGAAGCCACTTAACTTCATTCAAGGGTGGACAAACACAGCCATACTCAAAAAGGAGTTGGATAAATATTCAAAGGAATAGAGTTTACACAGCTTTGGAATATGCAGCAGATTGGATACATCTACCAAAGAGTCAGTATGAGGACAGTGGGCTGAATGGCCTCCTTCTCTGATTTAATGTGTTTCAGTGAGGTTTAGAGGATAAAGAGTCACAGAGTCCAACAGCATGGAAACAGACCCTTCGGCCCAACCAGTCCATGCCAACCCTAATCCCAAACCAAATTAGTCCCACCTGCCTGCTCCTGACCCATATTCCTCCAAACCTTTTCTATTCATGTCCTTATCCAAACATCTTTTAAATGTTGTCACTGTACCCACATCCACCATTTTGGCTGGAAGTTCATTCTGCACACTAACCACTCTCTCTGTGTAAAAGAGTTACGCCCTCATGTCCTTTTGAAATCTTGGAGAAAGACGATTCACCGTAAAACCATGCCCCCTGGTTTCGAACTCCTCCACAAGATCCTTGTCATTAACCTTATCCATGCCCCTCATGGTCTTATAAACTTCAATAATGTCACCCCTCAACTTCCAGATGCTCTAGTGAAAAAAATCCCAGTCTTCCCAATCTATTTTTATATCTCAAACCCCACATCATTCAGGATTCGATTCCAGAATGAAATCCGTTGTGATTAGTTTAGATTACTTACAGTGAAGAAACAGGCCCTTCGGCCCAACAAGTCCACAACTAACAAGGAGCCAGGGAGCTCCCAGCACAGGCAGAGCAATGCTTGTAATCTTGTTAATTCCAGAGGAGCTAATCAGTCACTAAATAGCGCTGGGAAGAACGTTTCTGTGAGAGAAACATCTTCACTCACAGAATGATATTACACACCTAGAGAATAGTTTGGAATTGAACCCAAAACCTCCTGGCAGGGCAGGGACACTACCAACACATTGTCCAGTTAGTCCACACCAACTCTCCGAAGAGCAACCCACC
>NW_025129656.1:0-1126 GCF_004010195.1 Chiloscyllium plagiosum | reverse complement strand
TCACGGAGGTATGTCACAGTATTTCAAAACAGGTTGATGAGCAAACACACAGGAGAATAGTGTTGCAGCTTTTGGGATTATTGCCAAATGGTGGTAGTGTCCCTACCTCTGAGGCCAAAAGTTTAGAT
The DNA here is from genome assembly GCF_004010195.1 of Chiloscyllium plagiosum. Taxonomy (NCBI): domain Eukaryota; kingdom Metazoa; phylum Chordata; class Chondrichthyes; order Orectolobiformes; family Hemiscylliidae; genus Chiloscyllium; species Chiloscyllium plagiosum. The sequence goes on along the minus strand of NW_025129656.1, from coordinate 998 downwards.
AAAAATCACACAGGGTGTTTCATAATGTGGCTGAGCAAGTTGTTAAAATTATTTTAGAATTGGGATGTGATGAAGAAGGAAAAGGAGTCAATATTTACTTTGAGAATTTCGGCCCAGGTTTACTGAAAACACAGCCATTCGTGTTAATTGACGTCACATTTGCACCTTCTAAACGTTTATAAAATGATGAAGACCATAGAAAGGTTGATTGTTCAGGATCTTTACCCCAGCGTAGGGAAGCCCAAAACTAGTGGACATAGTATTAAGGTGTGATGGACATGATAAGAAGAGGACCGAAGGGCAACATTTTCACACAGTGGGTGGTATGTGTATGCAATGAGCTGCCAGGCGAAGTGGTGAAGGATGGTACAAATTACGACATTTAAAACGTATCTGAATGGGGACATGAATTGGAATGGTTTAGAGGGATATGGTACAAATGCTGGAAAATGAAAGTAAGTTAATTTATGACATCTGGTTGGCAAGAATGAATTTGACCAATGTGTCCGTTTCTGTGCTGTACATTTCTATGATTCATTGATCCAATTAAAAATGATCTCTTTGCAATCTTATGTGACCTTCTTACCTTCCACTATATAACTAAATTTGGTGTCATCTGTAAACTTGCTCACCATACATTTCATAATTCTCATCTAAGCCATTGATATAAGTGACAACCAAAAGTGGATCCAGCACCAATCCCTGTGGAACGCCACTGGTAACAGGTCTCCAGTCCAAAAGACAACTTTCCTCCGCCACCCTCTGCCTCCTGCCAATAAGCTGAAACACATATACACATACAGACATAGAGACACAGACACAGTCTGCCGTTAAGACAGCGATAGATACATTTTGATTGATAAGTGGATTAAGGTTACAGTGAGAAGACAGAATAATTTTATTGAGAAACATGTCAGCCATGATTGAATAGCAGATCAGAACTGGACCAAACAGTCCAGTTCTGCACCAATTTCATACACTCTATGGTTATGCTATCT
>NW_025129655.1:0-1126 GCF_004010195.1 Chiloscyllium plagiosum | reverse complement strand
CTTTCCTATAATAGGGCGACCAAAACTGGACACTATTTCCCAAGTGCGGCCTAACCAAAATTTTATAGAGCTGCAACAAGATCTCACATCTCTTAAACTCAATACCCCTGTTAATGAAAGCCAAAACACCATATGCTTTCTCAACAACCCTGTCCACTTGGGTGGCCATTTTAAGGGATCTATGTACCTGCACACCAAGATCCCTCTGTTCCTCCACACTGCCAAGAATCCTATCCTTAATCCTGTACTCAGCTTTCAAATTCGACCTTCCAAAATGTATCACCTCGCATTTATCCAGGTTGAACTCCATCTGCCAACTCTCAGCCCATCTCTGCATCCTGTCAATGTCCAGCTACAGCCGACAACAGCCCTCTGTACTGTCAACAACACCTCCAACCTTTGTGTCATCTGCAAACTTGCTGACCCATCCTTCAATCCCCTCATCCAGGTCATTAATAAAAACAACAAAGAGTAGAGGCCCAAGGACAGAGCCCTGTGGAGCACCACTCACCACTGACTTCCAGGCAGAATATTTTCCTTCTACCGCTCCTGTTGGCCAATCAATTCTGTATCCAGACAGCTAAGTTCTCCTGTATCATATTTCTCCTGACCTTCTGAATGAGCCTAGCATGGGGAAACTTATCAAATGCCTTACTGAAATCCATAGACAGCACATCCACAGCTCGATTCTCATAAACTTTTCTAGTCACATCCTCAAAGAACTCGATAAGGGTTGTGAGGCATGACTTGCCCCTCACAGAGCCGTGCTGACTGCGTTTAATCAAATCATGCTCTTCCAGATGGTCATAAATCCTATCCCTCAGAATCCTCTCTTACACCTTCCAGACAACAGACGTGAGGGCTTATAGAGGTTTCTAAAATTATGAGTGGCATGGGAGGATAAACAGACAAGGGGGGGGGGGGGGGGGTTGGGGGAGTGGGAGTCCAGACCTAGAGGGCACAGGTTCAGGGTAAGACAGGAGAGTCATAAAAGGGACCGAAGAGGCAACTTTTTCTCGCAGAGGGTAGTGCGTGTATGGAATGATCTGCCAGAGGAAATGGTGGAGGCTAGCACAATTACAGAAATTAAAAGGCATGTGGATGGGTATATGAATAATAAGGGTTT
>NW_025129654.1:0-1126 GCF_004010195.1 Chiloscyllium plagiosum | reverse complement strand
GGAGCAGAAAAATCGACGTTTTGGGCAAAAGCCTTTCATCAGGAATTGAGTCCTGAGTCAAACACAAGTCTACCACCAGTGTCACTCTGGTCTGGGATTTTGCAATTGCGGTCTGGAAAATCTTCAGTCTGCCAAAGGGTTGAGGCGGGGCGGGAACATTCAGAGCCCCAACAACTGAGCGATTGATTGGCTCAGGGACTCTGCCCAGCGATGGAGTGGAGTTTCTCTGCCATCTGCACACAGTCTGCTCTCTCTCCCTGGAAACCAGTGTAAAATTACTCTGCTCCATACAGCATCACAGAGTCAAAGAGAGAGGGCTGGAAACAGCCCCTTCCCAGTTCATAGAGCACTGCACAGCCCCCAGCTTCACTGAATGGGAAATAAGCAGGTTTCTAGGAGGTGTTTCATCCATCTTCTCAGGACTGTCCTTCAGGACTTGCCACTACCACCTCTTTGCAAAAGTTTTCGCAAAAAGCAAAACAAACACATATGCATATTAAAGAATGCGCAATTTAAGATCAATGTCTAAGGGTGAGTTAAACGTTCGATGTTTAAAAAGACAACTATTCAATTTTTTAAAAATATCAACATATCATCAGAATAGTCTTGTCCAGGCTGGGAATACTGGGAAGGGGTTACCCGCTGGGTTATCTATACAGCTATATCATAATATATGATAACCAAGTAAGGCAATTCTTCACAAATTCGCCTTTAATTACATTCCTGCAAAATAATATATATATTTTAAAAAGATACACCTGAAAACTCACCAAAATTGCAACTCGTTCTGTAACACGAAAGCGAAATAAATCGTTCCTGTCCGCAGTATTTTGTCTTGCAGAAATTAAAATGTGTGTGGTTTATTTTGTAAATTATGCAGTAGTAATGAACGTAGCGCTCTCTCCTTCTCTCTCCAGCTCTGGGATGGATTACAGAGGTAGCGAGACAGACTCAGTGACAGGAATAGCAAGGCTCACCCGGACAGAGCAGGCTGCCGCTGCTGTTCAAACCTTCCTTCTCGATTTAAGGTTGCACTTGTTTTGTTTTTAAACCCCACCTCCCCCCCCCCTTCCAAAAAATAAATAAATAACGTCGTGATTCTGGTGGGGGCCCTTCTCACTTTTGT
>NW_025129653.1:0-1126 GCF_004010195.1 Chiloscyllium plagiosum | reverse complement strand
TGGTGAATATGTGTGTCAGTGTTGCTGTTATGGTGAATATGTGTGTCAGAGTATTGCTGTGATGCTGACTATATGTCTCAGAGTTTTGCTGTGATGGTGAATATGTGTGTCAGAGTGTTGCTGAGATGGTGAATATGTGTGTCCAAATGTTGCTGAGATGGTGAATATGTGTGTCAGTGTTGCTGTGATGGTGAATATGTGTGTCAGTGTTGCTGTGATGGTGACTATATGTGTCCAAATGTTGCTGTGATGGTGAATATGTGTGTCAGAGTGTTGCTGAGATGGTGAATATTTGTGTCAGAGTGTTGCTGTGATGGTGAACATGTGTGTCCATATGTTGCTGTGATGGTGAATATTTGTGTCAGAGTGTTGCTGAGATGGTGAATATGTGTGTCAGAGTGTTGCTGTGATGGTGAATATGTGAGTCAGAGTTTTGCTGTGATGGTGAATATGTGTGTCAGTGTTGCTGTGATGGTGAATATGTGTGTCAGTGTTGCTGTGATGGTGACTATATGTGTCCAAATGTTGCTGTGATGGTGAATATGTGTGTCAGAGTGTTGCTGAGATGGTGAATATGTGTGTCAGAGTGTTGTTGTGATGGCGAACATGTGTGTCCATATGTTGCTGTGATGGTGAATATTTGTGTCAGAGTGTTGCTGTGATGGTGAATATGTGTGTCCAAGTGTAGCTGAGATGGTGAATATGTGTGTCAGTGTTGCTGTGATGGTGAATATGTGTGTCAGAGTGTTGCTGCGATGGTGAATATGTGTGTCAGTGTTGCTGTGATGGTGACTATATGTGTCCAAATGTTGCTGTGATGGTGAATATGTGTGTCAGAGAGTTGCTGAGATGGTGAATATGTGTGTCCAAGTGTTGCTGAGATGGTGAATATTTGTGTCAGAGTGTTGCTGTGATGGTGAATATGTGTGTCCATATGTTGCTGTGATGGTGAATATTTGTGTCAGAGTGTTGCTGTGATGGTGAATATGTGTGTCCGAGTGTTGCTGTGATGGTGACTATATGTGTCCAAATGTTGCTGTGATGATGAATATGTGTGTCAGGGTGTTGCTGTCATGGTGAATATGTGTATCAGAGTGTTGCTGTGATGGTGAATATGTGTGTCAGT
>NW_025129652.1:0-1126 GCF_004010195.1 Chiloscyllium plagiosum | reverse complement strand
AATTACCGATAGTGTTCACAGATGTGCAGGTTCAGGGGGATTGGCCATGCTAACTTATCCCATAGTGTTCAGGAATGTGTAGGTGAGGGTGGATTGGCAATGCTAAATTACCCCATAGTGTTCAGGGATGTCCAGGATAGGGTGTCTTGGCCATGCTAAATTACCCATATTGTTCAGGGATGTGCAGGTTAGTGTGGATTGGCAATGCTAAATTACCCCATAGTGTTCAGGGATGTGTAGGTTAGGGTGGATTGGCCATGCTAAATTACCGATAGTGTTCACAGATGTGCAGGTTCGGGTGGATTGGCCATGCTAACTTATCCCATCGTGTTCAGGGATGTGTAGGTTAGGGTGGATTGGCCATGCTAAATTACCCATAGTGTTCAGGGATGTGCAGGTTAGGGTGGATTTGCCATGCTAAATTACCCCATCGTGTTCAGGGATGTGTAGGTTAGGGTGGATTGGCCATGCTAAATTACCCATAGTGTTCAGGGATGTGTAGGTTAGGGTGGATTTACCATGCTAAATTACCCCATAGTGTTCAGGGATGTGCAGGATAGCGTGGATTGGCCATGCTAAACTGCCCATAGTGTTCAGGGATGTGCAGGTTATGGTGGATTGGCCATGCTAAATTTCGCCATAGTGTTCATGGATATGTCGGTTTGGTTGGATTGGCCATGCTAAATTACACATAGTGTTCAGAGATGTGCAGGTTAGGGTGTATTGGCAATGCTAAATTACCCCACAGTGTTCAGGATGTGTAGGTTAGGGTGGATTGGCCATGATAAATTACCCACAGTGTTCAGGGATTTGTAGGTTAGGTTGGATTGGCAATGCTAAATTACCCCATAGTGTTCAGGAATGTGTAGTTTCCGGTGGATTGGCCATGCTAAATTACCCCATAGTGTTCAGGAATGTGTAGTTTCCGGTGGATTGGCCATGCTAAATCACCCATAGTGTTCAGGGATGTGTAAGTTAGGGTGGATTGGCCATGCTAACTTACACCATAGTGTACAGGGATGTGTAGTTTAGGGTGGATTGGCCATGCTAAATTATACCATAGTGTTCAGGGATGTGTCGGTTAGGGTAAATGTGCCATGCTAAATTACCCATAGTGTTCAGGGAT
>NW_025129651.1:0-1126 GCF_004010195.1 Chiloscyllium plagiosum | reverse complement strand
GCGTCCTGTTTCAGCCTCAGCCTGTTTTGGTGACGCTCGTCTGATAGGAGAAAGTGAGTACTGCAGATGCTGGAGATCAGAGCTGAAAATGTGTTGCTGGAAAAGCGCAACAGGTCAGGCAGCATCCAAGGAACAGGAGAATCGAAGTTTCGGGCATGAGCCCTTCTTCAGGAATAAGAAGGGCCTGAAGAAGGGCTCCTGCCTGAAACGTCTATTCTCCTGCTCCTTGGATGCTGCCTGACCTGCTGCGCTTTTCCAGCAACACATTTTCAGATTCGACCCTCGTCTGTTCCCTGGTTTAGTTCCTCCAGTGGATATTGTTTCTTCCGAACTATTAATTCAATCTGGAGTTTCCTTCCTGCGTTTGACAAGAACGTCTGCTTGTACTCCTCCTTTATTACGCCTCGTTCATTTCCAGTTTGTTGGGAATAACGAGGTGGGCCAGGAGACATGGCAGGCTTGCCGGGGAATGTTGCAGTGATGGCGCAGACACCAATAGCTGTTCACCCTAATTCTCTGCTGTCAACATTCATTCATTCCACACCAACAGAAAATATTTCATTGCACTCCTGTCGTTGTGGTTCGCACTGTGAGTGCGGTTTCTTTTCTTGTGGATTATGAATTCTATTTAGAACTCGAAAGGATCATAATATTTGGAGGAAGGAATGACTCCTCACCTCAAGCATAAGTTTAGGGAACTTTATTCGGAGAATGTGAGCCTAATCCCACACATGCTACCGAGAGGGCAGAAAGCCTGTTAGCTGGTCCACTCTCAATTTGTCTCCGAATGTCAGCCTTTTCAAAGAGAAGAAATGGGAAATGAGGAATATGGGCAGACCGAGAGTTCGAGAATGTGAAAGAGGGTCAGGTGCATGCACAGAGAAAGAAAGAAATATGGAGACGCATATAGAGGGAGATACTGAAAGAACCAATTCTCCAATCGACATGGCTGCTGACTGACAGAAACAAATAATAAAGAAAAGGTAACTATTAAGCACAGCCTTTCACCATCTCCGAGCAACGGAAGGATTCTTACATCCAACAAAGTCATTTTGAATTTTCAACATTGATGGTTGTAAGCTAATGAAAGATCTTGGTAAATATCCTGACAGGGAAAACTGATCAT
>NW_025129650.1:0-1126 GCF_004010195.1 Chiloscyllium plagiosum | reverse complement strand
TGACCATTGTGGACCCACAGTGACCATTATGGATCTACAGTGACCATTGTGCACCCTCAGTGACCATTGTGGATCTGCAGTGACCATTGTTGAGACTCAGTGACCATTATGGATCTGCAGTGACCATTATGGACCCACAGTGGTCTTTATGGATTTGCAGTGACCATTGCAGACCCTCAGTGACCATTATGGATCCGCAGTGACCATTGTGGACCCTCAGTGACCATTGTGGATCCGCAGTGACCATTGTGGACCCTCAGTGATCATTGTGTATCCGCAGTGACCATTATGGACCCTCAGTGACCACTGTGGACCCTCAGTGACCATTGTGGATCTGCAGTGACCATTGTGGACCCTCAGTGACCATTGTGGATCCGCAGTGACAATTGTGGAACCTCAGTGACCATTGTGAATCCGCAGTGACCATTGTGGACCCTCAGTGACCATTGTGGATCTGCAGTGACCATTGTGGACCTCAGTGATCATTGTGGACCCTCAGTGACCATTGTGGACCCTGAATGACCATTGTGGATCTGCAGTGACCATTGTGGACCTCAGTGACCATTGTGGACCCTCAGTGACCATTGTGGACCCTGAATGACCATTGTGGACACTCAATGACCATTGTGGAACCTCAGTGACCATTGTGGATCCGCAGTGACCATTGTGGACCCACAGTGACCATTGTGGACCCTCAGTGACCATTGTGGACCCACAGTGACCATTGTGGATCTGCAGTGACCATTCTGGACCCTCAGTGACCAGTGTGGACCCTCAGTGACCATTGTGGACCCACAGTGACCATTGTGGATCTGCAGTGACCATTGTGGACCCTCAGTGACCAGTGTGGACCCTCAGTGACCATTATGGATCCGCAGTGACCATTGTGGACCCTCAGTGACCAGTGTGGACCCTCAGTGACCATTATGGACCCTCAGTGACCATTGTGGACCCTCAGTGACCATTGTGGACCCACAGTGACCATTGTGGATCTGCAGTGACCATTGTGGACCCTCAGTGACCAGTGTGGACCCTCAGTGACCATTATGGATCCACAGTGACCATTGTGGACCCTCAGTGACCAGTGTGGACCTTCAGTGACCATTGTGGACCCACAGTGACCATT
>NW_025129649.1:0-1126 GCF_004010195.1 Chiloscyllium plagiosum | reverse complement strand
CACTCCAATTCCCTCTGCCATACAGCAATACGTGTTCAATTATTGCGGCTCTGTTAAGTCACATGTAGGCTCTCAGCCGAAACTTACGACCTTGAATAAACATTATCGACAAATAACAAATCCGCCAATAGCCAAGATGGACAATGTTCAGCAGTTCCATTGGTGTGGCCATTGTGAAATTTCTCACAGGAGGAGAAAATGTTGTTAACTCTGCATTGACAGTGAAGGTCTCCCAAAAAAGCACGCCGTAAACTGTAACTAATGTAATATATCACTTTTAGAGTCAACAATTACGAAGAAGGTTTAAAATCTGCCTTACCCAAAACTATCAGACGCGTGTGCAACTCTTACACGTTTTCACGATTGTGCAATAGGTGTCCGGATCAGATGCTGAACAAGGAGCGACATGAAATTGTTTTCGCGTGGAGTTTATAGCTAGGACTAAAGATATTGACTTCAGTATTCCCGATTCTTACTGGTTAAATTATGGAAATTTAGCAGTGGAAGTCACACACTGCAGTAAAGTGTGTGACTGGAAAGTGATTTTGGTATTTACATACAACTGCTCGCCAGGATAATTAAAGCAGGTTCAGGTTGTGTTTCTAAAATCCCTCTTTGGAACCCAACATAACCATAATCTCTCCCAATCTCGCTCTCTTTCGCTCCTCTAATCAACACCACAGCAGATGTTATCCTTCCTTTCTTGAAAGACGTTTGTGGACAAATCAAACAGCTTTCAGGCAGAGCTCAAATGGGATTTTCTGTTTCATCTCTCATGCACTTCTTTCTCATTTCAGTCACGTTCACAGGATTTTGGAAGTGGAGAATTTAAGTGGAGAAATGCAAATCAAATATCACATCAGAATCTCATAGTGTTACACATTTCTGGAAACCTGAATATTTTGGATTTTGAAAAGAAAAGTTAAAATGACCATTTACAGTCGGCCGAAACCATTATTTTGTCCCCGAGGTGGCAAGACTCTGTCGATGGCCAGACACAAGTGCAGTCATATCAGAAAGTGTGGTGCTGAAAAAGCAAACAGGTCAGGCAGCATCCGAGAAACAGAAGAATCGATATTTGCGGCATATGCCTTTCATCAAGAAGGGTTTGTGCCCGACAATTCGA
>NW_025129648.1:0-1126 GCF_004010195.1 Chiloscyllium plagiosum | reverse complement strand
TCAAGAAGCAGTTATCTAAATTAGTAGTAGAAACCAGAGTCCCTTGGACTAAGTGTTTACCTATAGCCCTTTTGCGGGTGCGAACGGACCCAAGGAAAGATATGGGGCTGTCCCATTATGAGATATTTTTTGGTCTGCTCTATCTGGGAACGAAAGGGGAACTGCCAGCCCTGGTGATCTGTTCTTAAAGAAGCATATACTGGGCTTGTCCTCCTCTTTGTCCTTTCTCAGCAGACACGGATTACTGGCACAGACTCCGCCCCCTGAATTCGCCGTTCATCCCGTCCGACTGGGAGATTGGGTCCTAATTAAGTCATGGACAGAAACTAAATTGCAACCGGATTGGGAGGGACCGTACCAGGCTTTTTTGCCAACTGAAACAGCGATACACACGGTGGGGAAAGGCCTGACTCACTACACCAGGATTAAAGGACCGGTGGAATCCCTGGTTAAGAAAGAAGCCTGGACGGCCAGATCGACGGGAGAACCACAGAAACTCAGACTCAAAAGACTTTAAGTAACTGATTTTTATGCGGACGTGGGATAGTTTCTTTTGATATCTATATATTGTATTGCATGTTAAATCTCTCGGTCCTTCAATACTATTTTAGGATGCTGGGGACGCTTAGGTTTACCATATTAGCTTTCTTAGTAATGGGATTTTGTCAAACGATGCTGTCATCTCCATATTTGTTATTAACGGTCCCTGAGTCTGAATATCTGCAAGTAATAGAGGTCGATGCTTGCAGCCGAGTAAAATGGGCAGATGTAAAGTATCAGAGGGAGTATATTTCCTCCGAAATCCTTCTTAAGACCCAACCAGACACAGGGTATGGTTCGCAAAAACCACCACCTGGCATCACTATCCATAGAGCCCCCTTTCACACAGCCCTAGACTGTCCTGACAGAAAGTGCCATCCAATATATCTCACCATTAAAAATACCTCCTCTGAAGACTCCTTTCCCCGTAAAAATGGGTCTCAACTCATTAGTAATAATTTAATGATAGTAATGGCTGCCACTGGGAAGTGTTTTTCGGGCTGCTGTTTCCGAATAGTCGTAGGAAACGGAAAACGAGCCAAGCAACTTGATGGTAAGATACATCCTTTTGCTCCTCCCAACAACC
>NW_025129647.1:0-1126 GCF_004010195.1 Chiloscyllium plagiosum | reverse complement strand
TACTGAGGGTCTTGAGTAAGGTGTTTTATTCGGATCCCCAAAGTAGGCTGATGGAGTAGGTGAAGTCGCATGGGCCTCAGGGTGTTGTAGCTAGGTGGAAAGAGAACTGGCTGTACAACATGAGACAAAGAGTAGTAATAGAAGGGGATTTCTCAAAATGGTAACCTATGACCAGTGGTGTGCAACAGCGATTCGTGCTGGGACCAATGTTGTTTGTGATATATATTAATGATTTGGAAGAAGATATCGTTTGCCTGATTAGCAAGTTTGCAGATGATAAAAAATGTGTTGCTGGAAAAGTGAAGCAGGTCAGGCAGCATGAAAGGAGCAGGAGAATCGACGTTTCGGGCATAAGCATCGATTCTCCTGCTTCTTTGATGCTGCCTGATCTGCTGCGCTTTTCCAGCAACACATTTTTAAGCTCTGATCCCCAGCATCTGCAGTCCTCACTTTCTCCTAGTTTGCAGATGATACCAAGATTGTTGGAGTAGCAAAAATGAAGAGGACTGCCAGAGAATGCAGCAGAATATAGATAGATTGGAGAAATGGGCACAGATATGGCAGATGGAGTTCAATCTGTGCAAATGCGAGGTGATGCATTTTGGAGGATCCAATTCTAGAGCGAACTGTGCATTAAATGGAAAGGTCCTGGGAAAAATTGTACAGAGAGATCTGCGTGTTCTGTTCATTGTTTCCTGAATCTGGCAATGCAGGACAGTAAAGTGATCAATAAGGCATTGGCATGCTTTCCTTGATTGGATCAATCGTTGAGTACAAGCGCTGGCAGGTCATCTTACGGTTGCTTAGGACTTTGGTTTACTGCATATAGTTCTGGTCACTTCATTCCCAAAAGGATGTGGATGATTGAATAGAGTGCAGAATAGGTTCACCAGGGTTTTGCCTGGGATGGAGGGTGCTGGTTATGGAAAGAGGTTGGGTAGATTAGGATTATTTTAATTATAAGGACAAAGGTTGAGGCGGGACCTGATTGATGTCTACAAAATCAAGAGAGAGATAGACAGGGTAGATACCAAGAAACTTTACCACAAATTGTGAACTCATGAACCCTAATAATTGAGTTCCAAAGTGAAATGGAAAGGTTTAGGGCCTGAGGGATAAATGTGGG
>NW_025129646.1:0-1126 GCF_004010195.1 Chiloscyllium plagiosum | reverse complement strand
GCAGCGTGCCCACAGTGCAGTGCACCCTCGGAGAAGCACAACATCTCTACAGTGTACCCTCAGTGCAGCATAACCACAGTGCAGTGCACCCTCAGTGCAGTGTACCCTCAGTGCAGTGTACCCTCAGAGCAGTGTACCCTCAGTGCAATGTACCCTCAGTGCAGTGCACCCTCAGTGCAGTGCACCCTCAGTGCAGTGTAACCTCAGTGCAGTGTACCCTCAGTGCAATGTACCCTCAGTGCAGCGTACCTTCAGTGCAGCATACCCACAGTGCAGTGTACCCTCAGTGCAGTGTACCCTCAGTGCAGCGTACCTTTAGTGCCGTGTCCCTCAGTGCAGCGTACCCTCAGTGCGGTGTACCCTCTGTGCAGTGTACCCTCAGCGCAACATACTCTCTGTGAAGTGTGCCCTCAGTTCGGCGTCCCCTCTCTGCAGCGTACCCGCTGTGCAGTGTGCCCTCAGTGCAGCATACTCTCAGTGCAGTGTACCCCCAATGCTGCATACCCTCAGTGCAGCGTACGCTCAGTGCACTGTACACTCAGTGCAGCGTACCCTCAGTGCAGTTTACCCTCAGTGCAGCGTACACATGGTGCAGCGTACCCTCAGTGCAGTATGCCCACTGTGCAGTGTACACTCAGTGCAGTGTACACTCAGTGCAGCGTACCCTCAGTGCAGTGCACCCTCAGTGCAGCGTACCCTCAGTGCCGTGTCCCTCAGTGCAGCGTACCCTCAGTGCGGTGTACCTTCAGTGCAGCGTACCCTCTGTGAAGTGTGCCCACAGTGCATTGCACCCTCAGTGCAGTGTACGCTCAGTGCAGCATACCCTCAGTGCAGTGTACCCTCAATGCAGCGTACTCTCAGTGCAATGTACCCACAGTGCATCCTACCCTCTGTGAAGTGTACCCTCAGTGCAGCTTAACTTCGTTGCAGTGTACTCTCAGTGCAGTGTACCCTCAGTGCAGTGTACCTTCAGTCTAGCATACCCTCAGTGCAGCGTACCCTTGCTTCAGCATCCTCTCAGTGCAGCATACCCTCAGTGCAGCATACCCACAGTGTAGTGTACTCTCAGTGCAGCGTGCCCTCAGTGCAGTGTACCCTCAGTGCAGTGTACCCTCAGTGCAGCATA